>NC_134700.1:26304316-26446816 GCF_043290135.1 Rhipicephalus microplus | reverse complement strand
TCCTTGACATTATTGTCCGTTAGAACTCATATATATATATATATATATATATATATATATATATATATATATATATATATATATATATATATATATATATATATATATATATATATATATATATATATATATATATATATATATATATGAAGCTGGTATACGTATGATAAAGCAAGCAGTTCCTTTATCGATTTACGTTTCGGCCGTGCCATATATATGTACACATACAGGATACAGGGTGAGTGACAGCAGTGTCAACGCTGGCGCTGGCAGCAAAATCCAGCCAAGAGTGTTCATACGCATATATATGTCATCGCAATAAAAACTAAACATAAGGTGGATAAACATCACGCCCACCATTCCTCCGAAATCCCAGTGTTTTCACGGGTCGAGACACCAGCACCATTCATTAATATGTAGGATTTAGGGATTATGGATTATGTGGATTTAGACAGGGATCAACATCACCATATAAAGATGAGGGACGCCGCAATGGAGAGCTCCGGAAACTTCAACCACATGAGGGTCTTTAACTTGCACCCTAATTTGAGCACACGGGCCTACAGCATTTCCACTTCCATCTAGAATGAAGCCGCCATTGCCGGGATTGGATTTGGCCACCTTCGGGCCAGCAGCCTATTACGTTTGCCATTAGACCACCGAGACGAGGCGAGACACCAGCATGACGACCATTTATTTTATAATTATTAGCATGCTCAATTGCAGAGTCACAAGTTGTGTCGTACACATACTATTTGTTGCTAAGAGCCAATTTTTGTATCAAAGCTGAAAGGGTGGCTTGCTGGGCTGTTGCCTGGCGAATTCAGCTAAATAATTGGTGATATTTCTCGCGGTGGGCGAGAAGCCCTCGCTGACGACGATATATTTGTCCTTGAGCTTTTTACGCCTGGCAATAGTTTTTTTCTTTATATTGTAGCTCGAAAATCAAACCATAATTGACCAACTTTATTAGAAATAAACTGTCCTAAATGAGCACGTTCGAAATTGTTTTCCAGTGATTTTTCAAAAAATGCCAGCTTTGGCGTTCACTTTACGCGTGTTATTATTGGCCCATGATTCCCAGAACCGGGCAAGCTTAGGAAAAGCTGGTGTTCACGCCACTGCGATTCGTCTTTTAATTGATAGAGACTGTCACTTAAAGGGGCCCTGTAACACGTTTCACGGCCTCATATTCCTGCGTGATTTTCTAGCTGGTTGCATACACTGAAGGCTTAAGAGATCAGTATCACAAGAGCGGCCGAGATATGGACGCACAGCGCAAAGTTGTTCAGCGTAGGAGATATCGATGCACATAGAAGTGGATGCTTACCGCAATTTGATTTTCGCGGGCTCACCTGACCTTGTTTCAGTCGTCCTGTGACGTTGGAATCAAGGCTGTCCAACGAAATGAACTGAAAGCCTTACCGCACAGGAAGCTCGCATGACATATTGCCCGTTATGTCCAACGTATTGAGGGCGCCTTTGCGATGGTAACAAATAATGTAATACTTGAAGTATTAAAATGTAATACTTGAAATAATGTAATACTTGAATAATACACGTGCGAAACGGGCCAGCTCGCGAACGCTTCGATACTGTTTTGTAGCTTTACTGATCTTTTCTTTTCCGATGGCGTCTATATATCTCTGTTCATACGTCTTTTTTTCTTTTTGTTTCTTCAAACAACGGCGTCAGGAGCGTCCCCGGCGCGTTTCCTCCAGTACCGTGGCGTTCGGCGCATTCCTTGACCAGCTTTGCAGTTTTCAAGCTGGAAAAATCAGAAAGCTTTATTCTTATCTGCTTTCCGTGAAGACTCATGCTAAAGAAAAAAGCAAGGCACTAGTAATCGTTATTTGGTGCAATGCCATGATTATCATTAACGTTACATTTACTGAATCAGATGGCGGCAACCTTCCGGTGTCATTTCCGCTCGCAATAGTTCTGGCGAGTTATCCACTACGAGTTATACGGTCAGCACCAAGCGTTAGAGGACCCCTTTAAGGAAGTATAGCGCTCTTCGTGCTTATCGTTACAGCTTGAACGCCATCCAGTGATCTGGCACCATTTTCTATGCTGTAAATCTTTTTTGAATTGAAACTATTTTTATAACGATGTTACTTTTACGTACCTTTATTACGTTAACGTATGCAACTGATTCAGCATGGCCTTCTGCCAATTGCATTGCACGAATTTACAATATTTCAATTAGTGAAAGCATATGATCACCTGAAGCTTGCTGGATCATCGGGCAGTTTATCTAGCTCTAACAGAGCTGGCTGTGCCATCAAAACTAGCCCAGTACCGGGCTAGTTTTGACAGGTTAACAGCAAAAAAAAACATTGAAAATCACTGGCAAGCATTATCACGAAGCACAATTGGGCACTGGAGCAAAATGAGATGAGGGCCACCATATTCTCTAGCAAATAAATAATAACTCGAACACACCTGTGTGCTGTAAACGTGAAACAAATGAGTCGAGTTTACGCTGCTGCATGCACTATGCCCTTGAAAGGTGCCGGTTGGCGCAGGCAGTATATGCTCTTCTGAAACTTTGATGATGTTGATGACCCGGCTTGGCAAGGGAAACAGTGGCGCTCCAGGGGTGGCAAATCCAAGTTATAAGGGGCCTTTTTCTTCCTTTGGCGGAAAATCCTGCAGCTCGAGCGAATGTTGAGCAGTTATCGACACGTCTAGCGGGAGTAGGACGCCAAGAAGGACAGGGATTAAGACGGCCATCCCGTAAATTCATGAAAAGTAAGCTTGACGCAGGCGAGCCATGTTGACCCCGCGTGAACCATGCCCTCTCCCGAATATATTCTTATTCGTGACATTGTGGACTGAGTAATGAGTTCTCCATTAGATAGTTCAAGTGCTAATGTGCTGGTTTATTTATTTATTTATTTGTTTGTTTATTAATTAATAATTAATTAATTTATTTATTCACACTGCATTCCCTATTACAGAGATTTTACCAGGGTGGTTACAGATATAATTTTCACAGTGTTGGCACACAAGAATGCATAAACGAAACAAACAAACAAAAAATAGAACGGCATGATGTGAACAATCAGGTCAAATTTGCTGCAAACAACTTTAAGGACGGCTTCATCACTTGGTTATTAGTTAGTTCATTCCACTGATTTACTGTACGAGGGAAAAAGGAATATTTGAAGCAGTTATTTCGGGACCGAAAAGGGATTATTGTAAGTTGATGCCTTTGGCGGGTGGCGTACCCAGAAGAAAAGAAATTGATATTGGAAACATCAAGCTTGTAACGCCCTTTAATTATTTGGTAAAGAACATGTAGTCGTATTAAACGATTTCTTTCGGTAACTGAAGGCTCATTGGCACGATGTAGGAGTTCAGTTATAGAGGTGCGTCCAAAGCTATTAAACATAAAGCGGACTGCCTTTTTTTGCACGTTTTCTAATTTAGTTATGTTCGCTTTAGTGAAGGGGTCCCAAATAATCACTCCATATTCTAACACTGGGCGAATAATAGTCCTGTACGCTAGAGTACGCACCGTGGAATTAGAATGTTTTAGAGCTCTTCGAAAAAATAATAGTTTTCGGTTAGTGTTTGTAATTACGAAGTCAATATGTTTAGTCAAGCTAAGGTTATTGATAATCCAAAGGCCAGGATACTTAATGTTAGTTACCTCAGAAAGGGTGAAACTTGCGGTGGAATAATTAAATAGTAGGGGTTTTTTCTTGTGGGTTATTCGTATAAATACTGTTTTATCCAAGTTAATTGACATCTGCCATAAATCACACCACTTTACAATGTTATGAAAGGCACTATTCAGAATGATTTGATCAGTTACATTGGATATTTCAGAATATATGACACAATCATCTGCATACAACTTGATTTTTACAGGAATTTCATTCACAATATCATTGATAAAAATGAAAAACAAAAGGGGTCCAAGAACCGTACATTTTGGGACGCCAGAGTTAGCAGTTGCCTCTTCGGAACAAAATTCATTAAAAACGACAAATTGTTTACGGTTTATAAGGTAGTCTGCTATCCATTTTATTAGGCGCGGATTTTGAAGTGTTTTCTCTAATTTAAAAAGTGATTTCTTGTGTGAGACTTTGTCAAACGCTTTTGAAAAGTCCATAAAGATGGCGTCAGTTTGTGTCCCATTGTTAATTGAAGTTGCGAAATCGTGAATTGTTTCGACAAGTAGAGTACAGGTTGAATAGCCTTTTCTGAATCCGTGCTGGTGTTTTGTTAAGATATTATGCTTACTAAGAAACTCAGAGATATGCGTATGTATTATGTGTTCTATAAGCTCAGAGGTTGATTGATTTGTGGGGTTTAACGTCCCAAAACCACCATATGATTATGAGAGACGCCGTAGTGGAGGGCTCCCGAAATTTCGACCACCTGGGGTTCTTTAACGTGCACCCAAATCTGAGCACACGGGCCTACAACATTTCCGCCTCCATCGGAAATGCAGCCGCCGCAGCCGGGAATCGAACGCGCGACCTGCGGGTCAGCAGCCGAGTACCTTAGCCACTAGACCACTGCCGCGAAGCTAAGCTCAGAGGTTGTTGACGTTAATGAAATAGGACGATAATTCGAGATAAGTTGCTTTTTACCCGACTTATAAAGAGGCTTGACTCTGGCGGCCCTCCAATCATCTGGTACTCGACCTTCATGTAGCGATTTTGAAAATAAAACATACAGATATTTGGCGATCCACTCGGCATAACGCTTTAAAAATGCGTTTGGAATGCTATCCGGTCCGGATGCATCTGTCCGAAGCCTTCTTAATTGAGACACAGCTATAACTTTTGTTTCCCTTCTTCTCGGTGTATTGAAAAAAGCCTCTATTTTAAAATAGAGCAAATGTTCTAGCAAGGCACAGCCATGCAGCTGCCATATTCACTTTTTACGTTGTATGCATAGCTTGGTCATCAAAGCATTTCCCTTATGTCTGTCCTATGTATACTGTTTCACATATCATTGACTGCAAAAAAGATCGATAACATGAAGGATTATTTTTCTGGGACACACGTATGCTTGAGGAGCGCACATCTTTTTTACAATATGACAACATAGATTATGCAGCGGAAGGCAAGACACCTATTGCATAGCTTAGGTGACGTCAAATACTAAATAAACGATAATCAGCCGAGCTTGTAGTGTGTTCATTAAACACATTTAAGACAACCCACATGAATTTGTTTACCGTCGCTGTGTTGGTATAGTGGCTAAGGTATTCGGATGCTGAGCCGCAGGTTGCGGGATGGAATGCCGGCAGTGGCGGCTGCATGTGCAATGGAGGCGAAAATGCTGAGAGCCCGTGTGCTCAGATTTGGGTGCACGTTAATGAATTCCAGGTAGTTGAAACTTCCGGAGCCCTCCACTACGGTGTCTCTCATAATCGAATGGTGGTTTTAGAACGTCAGATCGCACATATCAATCAATCAGGAATTTGTTAAAGCAATCAGTGCGTTTTGCGAACCTGGCTGGGAAAAGATACTTTGAAAGCTTATCGCGATACGATACAAGATACACAAGCAACAAGTATTGGAGATAAAAATTTAAGATTCTTTCGTAAGAATTGCATTCCATACAATACTTGTCAATTCTATCTTAAGGTACTTCAATAAAATCACAAATTTATTGTGATAGGCTCCCATAACATACACTGTAAATGAAATTACTTCGAGGTCGGAGTAAAACACTTGACCTTTTGTGACCCCCCTATTCGGAGTAATTTTTCTGTGAACCTCCGGAGCAAAGTGTTTACTCCGGCAGCCTAGAGCAATTACGTGGCACATCCGGAGCACTCCTCACTAATATTTCACTCCTGCCAGCCGGACGAATTACGTGGCGCCACCGGAGCATTTCTTTCCGAACTTTCGCACCGGCTGGCTGGAGTGATAACGTGAAACCTCCGGAGCATTTTTTCGCAGGTTTTTTACTTCCGCTATCTCGAACTTTTGCGGTGCACTTGCAGAGTATTTTGAGAGTGTTTTTATTCGTCTGGACGAAATTTTAGTGAGATGTATTAGTATTTTTTTAAAGTGCTTGCTCATCTGTTTATTTATTCAATGCTGATCGTGTCACGCGTCAGTTATATAAAATAATCTTCCATTCTGATTCAAGCACTGCCTAATTACTGTGTTTTTATTTTCACAGAGTTCTAGCACATGAAGTTTAAGAAAACACTTCAGTTCTTATTCTTTGATTTATTCAAAATAAGCTGCCATTTCTGTTATTGCCCATCATTTAAGAAAAGAAGACAAAAAGAAACAAACATGCAAAGAGCTACAAAAAGAACGAAGACATTTCACATGAAATCCACAGCACTCAAGTTTGAAGCGCTGCGCCTCGAAATGAAGCGCAAAATAATCTAAAACGATGCACGACAAACGAAGAAAGCGTGGCCACCGAGAAGAACTGTTCACCATCCCCGAAGGATCATTTATCAGCTTCAGTGATGGCCCAAGGGTTCAGCTGAATGCTTCCTGCATAATTTAGCAAAAAAATATTCACACATGGGAACGGCAAATCATGCGAGCGGCACAAAATCTGAGGGCACTGAAGCCACGGGTACTCGTTAAATTTTGTACAGTCTGCGAGTACATGCGAACAAGCAGCCTCGTAAACCGACCACACAAACATAAAAACGCAGGACCAGCGTTCAATATCAGGAAGTCAATTCTATGGACTGTGGTATCAGACAGCCGGTATGCCACAAAATCGAAGACAACATCGGGAATGCTTCTCCAGATCATTTCGTAATTTTGTCAGATAATATTGCTGATAGTACACGCGTATTTTCGTTGGCTGTCATCGTCATACTTCAAGCAAATTAAACTTTACAGTTTGTGTGTTTGTGGCCTGTCTTAAAGAAACGTTTACCTTCATTCTGCTCTGCAATGTAACTTTCGAGAGAAGTTGTCACTGTGTTTAATTTTTTTAATTAGTACTGCTCATTCTGTTTTGCTACTTGCCGTAGTAAGCAGTTTTCAAATATAGTTATTGCAGGTGCATGTATTGCTTCAAAACGAACAGCCTCAATTACAAAATGAAGAAAAGTTCACCACTACGTATCAAAATAACTTAGCAACAAAAGGTACTCACATCAAGCCACCTATGCCAAATGCATTTTCATCATATACGGGTAGAAATGAGAGAAGGCTGATCAGTTTACCCAACCTACAGGTCCATGCGAACGTCTAAGGTCATGGAAGATGATTATTAGAAGCGTCACGACGAGTTCACCAGGATTGGAGGAGCTCTCTTTTTCTTTGTCCTGTTCACAGGCCAACGTTGCTGCTTCTGGTATTCGAGCCCTGTTCTTAAGAGAGAGATAAAAACAAACGTTTTCTTTTACAGGGAGAACGTGGACAGGAAAGTGAACATCTTGAGTTTTACCTGTTTGGCCGTAAAAATTTAACTACCCCCCGCCCCCCCCAAAAAAAAACTGCAATCATGGTCATGCCAGTGGGACTGAAAAGAGGAAAAAATGCGGCAGCATAGCACTGTTCTCTCCCGTGAGGAACACAAAAAATACGGCTAGTTTCTCGGGACATTGCTCTCTCTTTTCTCTCTTACTCTCATAACCATGCCCCTCCATCCTACGATGAGCTGTGCGGTCAAACGGGGCTGCAGAATTAAGTCCTTACACCCCTCTTCCCGCCTCTTCCACAGAAACATCGGGCGTCCCACAACTTTTGTGGACGTTGTATCGCGCGAAATATGGACAAAAAAAAAAAAGAGCACGAGTTGTGGCTGTCTATGCTCTCTTCCTTCTTTTCCTTTTTTTTTTCATGAAACTTCATCTAGAATGGAAGAACAACTCGCCCAACGTTCTGTTCTTCTAAGCTCTACGACCTGTTTTGCGAACCGACCCAACCATTCCTTTTTCACGCATTACCCGCCACTGGTCTCGTCGACTCCTTTCCTCCCTCTCTTTCTTGGTCTAAAAGCATGACGACCCCCGAAGTTCAATATTTCAGATAAAACTTATACCATAAAATTTCACCAAAATGAGTGCGTTTAAAGTTGTAAAAGTCTGCACCAAACCACTTGCCCTAGCTTAATTCGCTACATTTAAAAAGAATTAACAGTGATTTCAGTGATTCATGTTTTATAAGTACACCTTACATAATAGGCCAAAATAATTTATACGTCGTGGTATACTCGACCCGGCTTTTGTTATACGGAAAGTGGACAAATATTATCGCTTTTGTATGATGACAATACCAAAAAGATTTTTTAACCTGTTAGGTTTATTTCTGAATATTATTACCTATTTATAGAATCAATCCATAACCATAAAATTTTTCATTATTTCACATCTAATCAGCGCTCAAAATATTGGAGAGGTGTAAATAAAATTACCGAAATTATGTTAAGAAAGAGACTCGTAAGCTAAACAATGCATTATCGAAATTTCCGCTGGCGTTTACTTGCGTCCTGTAAAAGTAGCCTACTATTGATAACCTGTTTTCTCATCAACCCAACATTACCTCTCTTAGCACTACGTGACATAATACTCAAATGACACAGATATTCGAAGAAGAGCTCACTCAGCAGTTTTGCACCACACTAGCGACTGCCAATTCTCACACCACTCGGGAGATCACAATGTGTCGTTCGCTGCCAGGAACCATCACACGATTAGTGTTCAGATAACTCCCTTCTGTCGATGATAACCTTCGTTGCTGCTTGTAGTCGCTTGTGCTATCCAGAAGGTGCACAGAATTACTTCCTTTCCCCAAACGCGGCCGAACGCTTCGCACAATTATCACTGCACCGGCTTGGTCTGCGCCATGTTGGTTTGCGAGGAACGGCCTCCCGGAGGCAAGGCTGCTTACATCACTCACTCCTATAAGAGCCAATAAATGCCGCTGAGCGATGACTCGGAGCAAGCGGGGAGCATCCACCGGGGCAAAAGCGATGGGCCGGATCATTTCGGGAGCAATAACGGGAACGTAATCAAGGGATTGGCCCCGCTTTTTTACGTTTTCTTTCCGTTCGGCATACACCGGAGGAAAACGGTAGAAAACGAATGTATTTGCTCCGGTACAAACCGGTTTGAGTGTGGCCACCGGAGCAGAGCAGGCGCGTCATTCCCAGATTCCTCCCAGCTGGGTAATTTTTTGTTAACAGTGTAGTAGCGAATGCCTCTGCACTAAAAGGTCAGTTTTGAAATGATTTAAATGTTGAAAATTCAGTTTCAATGAATCGTTTGTTGATATCTCGAAAGTTTTGTCCTTCTTGGTCAAACGAAATTAGTTTACTTCCAAATAACTTATCATGACTTGTTTTAGATTCTCAACCGAACAGTTCTTGCAAGCCTCGCCTGCAGTGGTTCTTTTGTCATAACCGTAATTGATACAAGTCGCTGCTGAGCTTGCCGATCAACTAGCGAGTTGCTATCTTATCACACCATCTTTAATAAGAAGCCTTCACATGATGGCACAAATGCCGTTATGCAGCTTCTTCTTGTCCATAAAAGACCCTTGCTGCAATATATAAACGTGAGTGTGCAGCAGTAACAACACTGGTAGCGAATATATTTAATGATTTTTTGTTTTACGTTATGTATAAGCCTACGTACAGCATAGAAATATGCAAATTACGTTTCATATTCTTCTTACCTACTAGCGTAAAGTAATACTCACAAACGTGCAATAAAGGTTTCTTCAAAGAAAGAACATGCGCACCCCAGAAACGCCTCACGGACTGAAGCGCACTA
Source organism: Rhipicephalus microplus (assembly GCF_043290135.1). NCBI lineage: Eukaryota > Metazoa > Arthropoda > Arachnida > Ixodida > Ixodidae > Rhipicephalus > Rhipicephalus microplus. The sequence continues at coordinate 26,437,089 of NC_134700.1, read as the reverse complement.
AGTGTCAAGCTTGCTCATCACTCTCGGGAACGAAGCAGTCGACCGCTGTTGTTACCTTCGTTTCTCAAGTGTTTACGCTTTCTTTGCGTTTCCGTAACAAATCAGGCAGCACTTGCTGTATTTGGGGAGGCCGAAACATCGAGCGATGTACTTGTCGTGTGGTGTACTCAGTCCCCTACAAAAACTCGCTCACAAAACGGTTTCGCTGTTATACCGCAAGGCCTCGTGAACGAGAATGTTGGAAGCAATGAATCGCCATCTTTCATTGGGAAAGGCGAGCTGCTCCGCCATCGTGCGAGTTAATGCATCGCTTCTTGTTCTCATGCTTTCGTTCTGTCATATGGGTGCTTGTTTGATGCACTCAAACTTGTTGACACCGGTAGGCGGAAAATGTATCGCGGCCTCAGCATGCGTCGCTTCGGTTTTGCTGCAACGCGAAGGCACTTCGTTCAAACGTTTTGGATTTGTTACAACGCACATTCACTGGCATGACGGCTCACTTCGAGAGTGCTGCGTTCTCCGTCGCAATCGGTCATCACATTGCTCCTGGGTGACTCACTTTAGAACTTGTCACTGTTCACACGGCATCATGTCTCGACGCCTCGAAGTCAGACTGTCCACAATGCATCAAACAGCATTCTCTGGTCGAGCGAATCACGCTATCACTTCAAAAACTAACTTCTTTGACTGCACTCCGTTGCCGCGCGGCCGCGCGCCTTGTTCAGGGATGCTTCCACATGCTTCGTCTGAGCGTAGAACTGCGCGAGATACATGGAAATGGCTGCATTCTTCTTACAGACTCGTCTTCGTGGAATCGGATGGTGCCGCTTTGACTTCTCGAATTCTGTCGATAATTCCTGATCTTGCGCAAGCGTTGGGTTGTCACGGCTGGTCTTTGCCAACGTTGGTCTCGGTAGGTAAAGTACCAACCACCGGCACGCGTATGCTCACGCCTACGCGTCAGAGGCGTCAAATACGCCTCTAGGCGTCGGCGTTGGAGTGGCATACGTGAGGAGCGCGAGGGATCAAGCCGGGCTTGATATTTTTGCCACGCGTACACCGGCGCCAACCACCCAGAGGCCGCGATGCCTTCGAATGTTGTGCCTATGGAGGCTCGATGGCTGTGCCTAATGGCCGCCGCTTCGAAGGCACGGCCGAGTGCTGGAAGCACGTGCGGAAACGACTCGAAACGTTCCTCAATAACCGCTTAGTAATCTAGAACGACCACGACACGACGAACGACTGCGAGTGTTACCAGCGTGACGTGGTTTCCTGCCAAGTTCCAGTGACGCCGAAAAATCCAGCGAATCCCGGCCGGCTGTGCTTGCGCCGGTACTGAGTGCGATCGTCGGCAGAGCGAAAACATTGTAGGCTACTAAAGCATGTCGGTGTTCCTGTGCTTTGTTCTGTGACTTTCTTTGCTAAAAACGAGCGTAAACAGGCTTCAGAGGTTCGAATCTTCGAGCTGAGCTCTCGCCTACCGCGGCGGCAATTCAGAGCGGTGTCATCTGTATCCAGCGTAGGCCTCTACCGTCGAGTTCGTATGGACCTGCTCATTAGAGGAACATCGGCTGAAAAAAAAAATCGATGGCAGTTTCTGTCGCAACATAGACACTATATATGATGCCCGAAACATTGCGTATACAGAGGAGTTTTTATCTGCACTGTGTTTGTTTTCAACATCGGTATTCGTCATCGCTGAAAGCAAACCTCGCACTAGCGAGCACAATTCGGTGATGTGAAAACGTACGTACTTACATAAGTTTATTCATGGATTGCGCGACGCTGAAACATTAGTTGGCGTCGGTGCAAACTGTTTTTGTGTGTTGTGAAGTTAACAACAAGCGTGCGCTGGTTGGTAGCTGTGTTATGCGATTTCGTGCTGGGTACCAGTGACGCTGACACATTCAGCTGTCAGCGGTCTCATTTGCATTCATGTACGAGATAGAAACTTCAATGTGCGTTGCTGTGGTGATCGAAAAAGAAAGTTGCAAGATTTAGTGCCGCTGGTGTTGCCTGCTAATTTACTTCTCGATTCTTGTTCTGCATCTCTGCTACGCCCACTAGCACATACGTTGTTTGGCAGCATCCTAACACACACGTTCTTTTTAGTTCATCCTGATACTCATAGCTATAGGCATACAATGGCGCTTCTCCGTCGTTTTACAGTTTACTATATTATAACAAGTGTTTTGTTTACAGCCGGACAGATAACTGAAAACCTTGTAAGTGAGAAGCACCTGATTTAAAATCAGCTGCACGACGACACAATAGTTGAAAGAAAAGGTCATCACATGTATGCACAGAAATAATAAAAGTGCACTAGTACTATGCTGCACTTTAGAAGAAATTCAAAGAGTTCGTCATGTGACTCAAGAGACCATTCAGAACTGTTTATGCATTTATCTGTTCCTCCAGACTGTAATGGGTTGAAGAAATTAATTCATAGCTTCGAACGTTGAATCTTTTTATGCATATAGAAGGACTTCTTCATTTCCGCTGAGTTTTTTAGCATACGCATTAATTGGAGCATATACGCATGCACTTAAGCAAATTAAAAATATCAAGATATCCACTTTATCTATGTTAAAAAACTTGCCAAAAACTTCTGTACTGTGGTCTTGTGCAACCCTATGATTAATATTTGTTGCATTCAAAATTTCGGGTACGCTGTATTGCGTTATAGGGTATTTTGACTACTGATGACATGTGAACGCCTTTTACGCAGTGCTTGGCTGCAATTTCAGAACCAATATCTGCCTCAGCAAGAAGTTTCAGATGCATTTTGTAGATGTTAAAGTACATTTGAACTACCAAAATAGTGCACAAGTTTTCAACACAGCACTGATCTGCAATCACAATCCAGCTTAGAGCCATTTTTACTGCTCTCTAACGCGTTCAAATAAAGTTATCAAACACTGGAATAATATACTTGGTTTTTTTCGTGATATGAACGTGTCTCACTGTTTGCAGGCACATGTATAATAATAATACTCTATTTCTCTCGTACTTCACTGGGCTGCAGTCAGGAGTTAGCGATATTTGTTTACATTGGCACAGTTCTTGTGATGCTTGCGTTCTGTATTTATGTACACCACTCTAGTAGAAGCCCCGCATTGGGCTGCAGTATTTGAAAATAAATGAATATACCACCCAAAAGCGTCCCACGCAGTGCTCTGTTCATGTTTGGCATGTTTGGGTTTATTTACAACACAAAAAGTTGGGGGTTCTCCAGGCAAAAAAGCTGTTGAAAAACAGCTTGAAGGTACCTGAGGGACCGTACAGGCAGCAGCGAATAAAAAGTATTACTAACACGACATGATACAACTTATACAACTTGACAAGATATAATAGCATCGTTACATGGCAAAGTAAATATAAGGAGGTACAACAAAAATGCACAGATACAGCGAAATGAATGATGTAACAGGGAAATGCGTCAGAAATAAAATGCACCCATATAACTAGAATAACTGCACATACCGAAAATTCAAACGTTTGAACGTATAAAAAATGCAATGCAAGAACAGTGGTGCAGTGACAGTTAATGAGATTATGCTGTAACGGCTGCACATTCATTTATAGGAAAAGTCTTATTTGTTTTTTAAATCTATGGAATGGGATATCAAAATTTATTTTTGAAGATACAAGATTTATTAGTGCAGGTATCTGATAAGTGAGGGCTCACCTTCCACAGTTTGTACGTCTTCTTGGTATTGGTGTCTGTGTATTACGTAGTGAATAACGTCTTGATGTTGCATGTGCCATGTCTATCAGATGATATTTCTGTATATGCAGGAGGAGTTTATAATCGTATAATTTGGTTGCTTTAAGCAAATTATACTTAACAGATAAAGGATTTGTGGGTAAGTCTTTTGGCTCACCAAAATAGTTCTCGAAAAGTCTGAGCACTTTCTTTTGCATTGTTTCCAGTTTGTAGTATTAGTAGTTGTAGTGGTACCCCAAACAAGTTTGCAATAATATAAGCGGAAGTAGAAATGCGCGTAATGTGTCGCCTTTTTTTAGATGTAAAGGAATAAATGGGATAGAATAAATATTATAGCGACGGCTCTGCTTAGCTCTGAAGTGAGTTAATTGATGTGTGTATTCCACGACATGCTTTCTTGAAACCATACGCCTAAAAATTTCTGACATTTTACGCGCTTTAAGACGGTGCCCTGATACGTCAGCGTAAGCTCTGTGTCACAGGGCTTATTAACGGGCTTAAAGAGGACGTAATTAGATTTCTTTTTATTTAGGGATAGTTTGTTAGCGTGAAGCCAACTATCCAACTGAACAAGATATTCGTTTATCACTTTCTGAAGCTGAGTAAGTGTGTGCGCTGAAAAAAAGACGTTGGTGCCGTCAGCGTACATTGTTAACTTGGGAGAGTTAGGAACATTCAATAAGTCATTAACGTACAATATAAATAACAAGGGTCCCAGAATCGACCCCTGGGGCACTCCTTGTTTTATCGTGGTTGTAGGGGAGGTAACATCTCCAATTCCGACACAGTGCTTTCTGCAAGAAAGATAATTCTTTAAAAGATCTAGGGCGATGCCGCGAATGCCTTAGTCATTAAGCTTCAGTCGCAGAATGTCATGATTAACACAATCGAACGCTTTCCTTAGATCAATGAAAAGACCTACACTGTAAAGTTTGTTTTCAATGTCAGGTAGTATTTTATCCTTTACAGGTAACAAAGCTAACTCAGTGCTTTTCTTTTTCTGGAAACTGTATTGTGCATCGTTTATGATTTGGTGCTTATTTATGAAATTAACAAGACGCGTGTTGATGACACTTTCAAATACTTTAGATAACACAGGTAGCACCGAAATGGGTCTGTAATTACTTATATCACCAACAGCACCTCCCTTATGTATCGGGCATATGCGAGCAAGCTTCAGATCTGAGGGGAAGATTCCAGTTTCAAGCATTCTGTTAATAATATGTGTAAATGGTGAAGATACAAGAGCCACAACGTATTTAATGAGTAACTCTCTTAGCTCATCAATTCCTGCCGAAACATTGTTTCTAATGTTTCCCACTAATTTTTCTACCTCTTGTGGACTTGTAGGAAATAAACTAATTGAGTGTAGCAACCTTTTGCGTTTATGTGTAGTAACATGACAACTTTCAGAACTGAGATTTGTTTGAAATTCACCCACATTCGTAAGGTATTCATTCATTTCTGTGAGTACTTCCAATTCCGTTTCGCCAAAGGCAAAAGCTGCAATGTTAATACGTTTTACTTTCGAGTTGTTTGATAAATTATTTACTTCGTTCCACAGCTTTCTGGGTTCATTAAGTATAGTAGCAAAAAGCGTTTGATAGTAGCAGGTCTTAGCTTTTTTCAAATCGGCGTTTAACCTATTACGGTATCTTTTAAATTCACTAAGAGCAGCGTCACGTGTCTGTACAAATGCATGATACATTCTCTTTTTATGTTTATTCTTTTGTACAAACATCGACTAACCCAAGGCTTGCGAATTTTTTGTTCCTGCGGAATGGAACAAGTGGGAACTGTCGGTCATAGATAACCTTAAGTGCCTCATTGAAAAGACTGTATGCTTTATCAGGGTCTTTTTCTGCGTAAACGAAGTTCCACTGTGTGGTTTCCAGCGCATGATAAAATTCGTTAAGCTGATCCGAGTTCATTCTACGATAACACGGCTTTTCGCTTGAGTCGCGCTTGTCACTATCAAGCGGCAAAAATGTGAAGATAGTCAGGTGATTGCTTACATCAAGTGATAATATACCACTGGTGCAAGTTTGACTGGGGGCGTTTGTGATACTTACATCGAGCAAAGTGGCCTTGTGTGTGGTAAGACGTGTACGTTGTGTGATGACATTGGAACAGGCAAACGAGTCTAGAATAGCCTTCAGCTGCTCACATGATGCATCCCCACTGAGCATGTCGACATTTACATCACCCATGATAAGAAATGGACTACGCATCACATGTAGTTTGCGCAGAAGCTTTTCTACAAAAATAAAAAATTAAGACTTATACCCAGTGAAGGTCGGTAAACAGCTGCAACTATACATTTTGCACACACATTGTAAGACACTCTATATGAGGTGCGATACAGGTCAAGTCGTCGATAATGTCATGAATGAGGCTATCTTTAACGTACATACTGATCCCAACAACCCGATTCGAAGAACGAACAATGCCATTATGAACATAACTCGCGAACTGTGGTGGGCTATCTTTCGGAGTCAGCCAAGATTCCGTAAAACACAAAACATGAAATTTACTCTCAAAACGGTTGAGGAACAGGCTAATGTCATCTGTTTTGTTTCTAATGCTGCGAGCATTTAGATGAAATGCAGCAAACTGTTCAGACAACACTTTGAAGATGCACAAGAGATTATCTTGGTCATAATATTGACAATCTGAAACATTGGCCATCCTCGGGTAATTAAAAACAGCCCAAGTACTCGGAGTTCATTCACTAATGCATCTTATTTGTATCTTCCCGACAACAGATTCCGAGTCTCTCCGATGTCTCCAATTTTCGCGCGAAGATTTTTCCTCCTTGCGTCCAGACGAATCGCCAACCAACTTCCCGTTTCTTTTCCACTGCAGCACCAAGCAACAGTTTACCCTGACGGGTCAAGTTTTCATTTACAAAGATTGGTGCTGAGCTCTTGAGACCAATTTCTCTAGCCGAGGGCCTCACTTTTCTAGCTTTCATGAGAACGGCATTTTGCTTGTCGCGTCGCACAAAACGTACAACAATGCTCCTAGTTCCTTCCTTAGACATGCCCATCCTATGACAGGTGTCAATATTAGATTCCGTGACCGGTTCCTGGACTGCGGCACACAACTTTTTCACAATCTCAAATGGCTCTCCTTCACTTGGCGCACCTTTAATTTCAAGGTTGTTAGCACGGGTATATTGCTCGAGCTCTTCCACTTTTATTTGTAGCTGTCGATTTTTTGTCACTAGTTTTTCGTTAGCTTTCCGTGTTATTACTAGTTCCTCGCGCAAAGCCTTAAGTTCTTGCGAGAGCAAATTGACATCGTCACAAGTCTCACTACAGTGATCATTGCTCTGTATGAAACCACGGAGCTCGGCCCGAATTTCTCTCTTAAAATCCTCAAGCGCTTTGTTAATATCGTTCGTCATGTCAAGAAACACGAAACACAATAGTTTGGCAGCAGTGCAAAAAGTTAAAACGCTTATAATTCTATCGCAAGTGGATTAACGCTCACCTGCATGGAAAAATATACAGTATCAAGCGATGTGAAGTCGATGGGCACTGCCGCCAAACTGAAGATCACCCGGTGGATGTCCGGTTTATATGTGCAGGGTCAAGAAGCCACGTGACATTCGCAGGAGTAGTATGCCTTGCTTCCACCACCAACAGCTGATGTGGCCGGCAACTGACGGATCCGATCCTTTTTCCGCTTATAAGGGCAGTTTTGCTGTGCACACTTCAAACAGGCTGCATGGAAAAAAATACAGTATCAAGCGATGTGAAGTCGATGCGCACTGCCGCCAAACTGAAGATCACCCGGTGGATGTTCGGTTTGTATGTGCAGGGTCAAGAAGCCATGTGACATGCGCAGAAGTAGTATGCCTTGCTTCCACCACTAACAGCTGATGTGGCCGGCAACCGACGGGTCCGATCCTTTTTCCGCTTCTAAGGGCAGTTTCGCTGTGCACACTTCAAACAGCCTGCCAGGAAAAATATACAGTATCAAGCGATGTTAAGTCGATGCGCACTGCCGGCAAACTCCGATGTTATGACTGATATCTTTTGCATAACGAAGTGTCGGGTGTGGTTTATTGGCTTGCAGAACATTTCGGCTGCAAGCAACGTTCAAAAGTCTTCCACACATGGTTTAGTTGCAATTCTATGACCAATATCTGTGACTTCACGAAGTGTTGGGTGCGATTTGTGTTTTTAGAGAATATTTTGACTACACACAACTGTGCAGAAGTCTTTCATACAAGATTTTGTTGCAGTATTTTAGCATTATCTGTCACATCATGAAGTGTCGGGCACAGTTATATTCGTTAGAGCATATTTTGACAACCGGTAATGCCCAAAAGCATTCTACGCAGTGCTTGGTTCCTATCTTATGACCAATGTCTGTTGCATCATTGGGAGCCCGGTGTGCTTTCTTTCATTAGAGGAAGTTTCTAATACGGACATAATCAAAAGCCTTCAATTCAGGGTTCAGTTGTAATCTCTTGATCGATATCTGTGATATCACGAAGTGTTGGGTGTTGTTTGTTGCTTTAGGGAATAGTTAGACTACTCACAACGTTCAAAAGCCTTCCATACTTGGTTCAGTTGCAATCTTAAGATTGACATTTGTGACATCACGAAGTGTTCGATGTGGTTTGCCGCTTTAGAGAATATTTTGTCTACAGACAACGTCCAAAAGTCGTCCATACAGGGTTCGGTTGCAGTCTTGAGCGATATCTGTCACATCATGAAGTGTCAGGCACATTTAGTTATAGTAAAGCGTATTTGGACTAGAGACAATGTCCAAAAGCATTCTATGCAGTGTTTGATTCCTAGTGTATGTCAATATCGCTTGCATCATTAGGAATAAGGTGTGCTTTCTTGCATTAGAGGATATTTCTAAAACACACATAATGAAAAGTCTTTTAAGTAGAGCACAACTGCAGTCTTATGACCCAAATCTATCACATCATGAAGGGTAGGACGTGGGTTGTTGCATTAGAGAATATTTAGGCTACGGGCAATGTTAAAAAGCCTTCCGCACAGGGTTCAGTTGCAGTATTATGGCCGATATCTGTGACTTCATGAAGTGTTGGGTGCAGTTTGTCGCTTTATAGAATATTTTGACTACAGACAACGTTCAGACGCCTTTCATACAGGATTCAGTTGCACTCTTTTGAGCAATATCGGTGATATCATGAAACACATTTAGTTGCGTCAGAGCATATTTCGACTGTAGACTATGCCCAAAAGCATTCTACGCAGTGCTTGGTTTTCATATTATGACCAATATCTGTTGCATAATTAGGAGCCAGGTGTGCCTGCTTGCATTAGAGAATATTTTAATACATACATCATCAAAAGCCTTCCATACAGGGTTCAGTTGCAATCTTATGATCGAGATCTGTGACATCACGAAATGTCGGTTGCAGTTTGTTGCTTTAGAGAACAGTTTGCCTACAGACAACGTCCAGAAGTCTTCCATACAGGATTTAGTTACAGTCTTATGAACAATATTTGTCACATCGTGATGCGTCCGGCACAGTAAGTTGTGTCAAAGCGCTTTTCAACTACAAAAATTGGCCGGAAGTATTACACGGTTCTACACGGTTCTATTACAAGGTTCTATCTTATGAGCAATATCGGTTGCATAATTAAGAGCTAGGTAAGGTTTGTTGCATTAAATAATATTTCTATCGCAGATGTCATCCGAAAGCCCTCTACATAGGGCTCTGTTGTAGTCTTACGACCTCAATCTGACACATCATGAAGTTTCAGGTGTGAGTATTAGGTTAATGAGTGCTGTAAATTATGAAGTGTAAATGTACTGAATTTACCAGAATATTCACAATAATATTAATAATTTTGTGGTGTAGGTACAGCAAGCTGGTGATTTATACATCTTGGTTTTTATAAAGCTGTTTTATAAGCCTAATTGAGGAGGCAGCCGCCCCCCTTAATCACCGAAGAGGTGGGGGGTGGAATGTTAGCTCTCTAGATTATTGTAATACAGACGGAGGAACTAAGGCAGCCCGTTCATAGACATAATAGAAAGGAAGGGCACTGCGGCGAATCCCCCCTCCCCCTAGAGAGAACCCTGCGCATGCCTATGATAGGCGAACATAATTCTGGACGTGAATTTTCGTTCTAATGAGCGGAGTACGCAGTGATGTTGATTTCTGGTGCATACCGCTGTGGTTACTTTGCTCACTGCGACTCAAATTCCTTCTTAAACAGTCAAAACTGTGGCGCGTGACGCAGAATCAATATTTTAACGCGCTATTATATTTTTGGCAACGTACGAACCTGCTCCAGTTGAGAACACGCCGTTCTGTGATGAACTTGGACAGTTTTACTCCAAAAGATTAAGCAGCACTGTGCATCAGCCTTGGATGCGGAGTTGCGCGCCCTTTTCCTACAACAGCGCGGCTAGACGTTTTTGTCGTTTAGGCGCGAGCGTACGCGTGCCAGTGGTTGGCACTTTAGAGGTGCATTTCCGGCGCCTTTCCATAGTTATATTTTCCATGCGTGCGCTGTGTCGCGCGCGAACCATCGGCGTCGGGTTTTCATGCCGACGTTTGACATCAGCAACGTGCGCTAAGTAGCAACACGGGCCCTTTTTATCGGCCGCCTGATTCCAACAATGCGCCGCCAATGGAAGCTTTGCCTGAAGCACTGACTGCATTAGCTACTGAATAAATGTTATTAGGAGGCGATTTTGAGCTTACGGATGTTGACTGTGTAAAGGATGTTTTCTATCCTTAAGCGGAACCAAGGGCACGAAACATCTCAGCGTTACAGCGAACGTCCGCTTTCTACAGGGTTCTATGGAAGCCTATTCCGACCCCCACGCAAGCACACTGCCCTCCCCTCCTGTCGAAGTAACCGTACACCACACCGCACCTTCGCAGGAACGGCACACATGGCGCAGCGAAGTTGTGCAGCTTTCCTGGAAAGGCGTTTGGCCGCTGCACGTGACGTTTGCAAGTGCAAATAGCAAGAAAACAAAAACACGACAAAGATGTGAGAGTGGATGGCGCGGGAAAAACATGAAGACCATGGACGGAGATTTTGGGGCCACGAACCGAGAAAAACATTTCAATAGATTTGTTGTAAATTCTGTAAAATAAGCCTGTTGTTCTAACTGTAACCGAAGCTTTGGTAACAGAATAGACAAGTCTTGCTCCCATATTGCGCTCGCGGTCCGGCCTTCACATGGCACTTAACGAGCTCATTATAAAACACGCATCACATCAGTTCGTCGGTTATCCTTCAAGGTGCAGTGGCCTTTGTGTTAGCATACTAAATCTTGTTTTTTGTAATCATCCCGCCTCCATAAGGTCAGTGACAATGATGACTGGGATTAGTGATCATGAGGTAGTTCTGGATATATAGTTTGATTTACTCAAACCTAAAGCTGAAGAGGATGTCATCGCGAATAATTTATTTTTATGATAACTGTAATAATAAAGCGGTATCATCCAATCTTACTTCGTTTTTCAGCGAGTTCAAAGAGTGTTCTTCGATCATGAATATTAGCAGTCTTCGGGAACTTTTTTCAAAACTGAGCTTGCATGTTCTCTCAGTAGTCCAAGGTTATTTCCGGGAGACGAAGAGCTGATAAACCCAGGATTACAACAAGCCCAAAGAAGGTAATAATAAAAAATCGCACTTTCTAGCGTTTTCGTTCGTATATAACAGCTGATGTTCAAGAAAAACTCACTGAGTTAAGTGGACTGTTAAAAACAGTTAAGAGAAGCGAAATATATCTTTGTTGTTCCCTGGAAAAAAAATTGTTCACTAATCCTAAGGAGGTACGGAAATACGTAAAATCAAATGAGATGGACTCTATTGGCATTTCACACAGAACTGATCATGAAACAACATTTTCGGAAGGTGTAAAAAAGATAGCCTGCTTAAACCAATATTTTCGATCTACGTTTTCCGGACCATTTCGAGGTGAAACGCCGTATATGACACCCCAGGGATTTGAACAAATGGATAACATTGTTATCTCCACCAGTAGTGTGTGCACTCTGCTTGAACGACTGAACTCTTTCGTTACCACGCAAAAAGCGTTGTTTTTCTTATGTTTCGGAAAATATCTTTTACCAGTTTGAAAAATACTCTAACAGACATTGCATCTTACCAATTTTTGAACAATGAAGTGCTCTTTTCAAAAAATATACATGTCGTAAAAGAAAAATATTTTTTGGTATGAACAAAATTGCGAAAAGTGTAATTATTAGTTGCCAGCTGATAAACAGTGGAATAAAAACACTGCATTAGGAAAAGTATTCGCAACAAAGAAAATTCAGAATATACACTTGGAAAGGTATAAAAAACAATAAATGCTGCACAAAATGTTTCTATTTACACCAAAAGATGAAATAAGAACCCAGGTGTTGTGTCATAAATTGTGTCATGCTGTGAAGCATTGCTTGTTTTTTTTTGTGAAACACAAGTGAACCCTTACGCTACCCTCAGTAATTTTTTGTTGTGGCTTTTTTCCCCAATAAAAGAATGGAAGTGTTCCCGTGAGGATGGATGCCCGTGATGTGCATAATCAGTTCATAAATATGATGCCTGAAGAACTTTAATATTTCGTCCTGCGTCACCTCTTTCCATAAGCCACCTCATTCCGCATAGGTTGGCGTTCCAATGTATGCATTCAAGCATATTTCTTTACATGTTTGCACATAGTACAAAAGAAAAAAACAATATCGCGCGCAGTTATAAAGTGTTTAGCACTCTTCTGTACTCAGGAGCCAAAATGGGCTCCGGTGGCCTTTTGTCGCGAAGAGAAGCTCTGCAGCTGGCACGAGCACGCCGCGCCCGAGCGAAGTGTGGACCTCTCATGAAACCGGAGTATATATAGCTATAAGGTTGTGCGCAAAAGTCAGCAGCTGCGCCCTTGCGGTGGAGAAAACAACTTGAGGCCATAAAGAAAAGAAACCCGTGAATGGCCGTTGATGTCTCAGGCTGACGCAAAACATCATAGCCATAAACTTGAAGCTGAGGTGCAGTCATATTCGACTCCAAGCTCTTCCTCACTCAGTTCTGCTGCAGTTGCAAGACAGTTTCCAGCGGCGCTATTTTGTTTTTTGTTTTTTTGCAGCGCAGGTGCGCACCAATGTGCGTGGGATGACGACACCATAGGAGTGACTAGTGACACTAGATGTGACCTTGTGTCTGATATAACGATACAAGCGAAACGAAATCTGCTAAAAACTGGCTGAGAAGGTAACCTCCACAGTCTATATATGCGGCGGACCTTCAGCAGTATTTTTTTGTAGAATACATTATCCCTACTGCTAGGAAGGGCTCTCTGTCGAATATCTGGCATATATTTCTGGTCAGATTGGAAAGCTGACAGCATAATTTATTATTTGACTGGCAAAGTTTATTTTGATTACAAAATTTTGATGTTAAAATGCATGACTACAAGGGAACTCTCGAAAACATTCAGCGCGAACAAGCCGGGGCACAAAGATTTTTATTTATTTATTTACACTTCACCTTCATCGCCGAAAGGCATTACGTAGGGGAGGTGCACATGAGTAACTTCACAATACCGTTTGCAATCAATATACAATATATGCAATAAATACAACCATACTCAAGATATTTCAACAGAGAGCGCTCGAATATTGGTGAACTACATAAATACAAACAACGTTTTGGTCATATATTTTCATACGCCCAAAAGCTACGAGACAACGAACCATTCTTATTGGCAGTGATATTGCAGCTACAGCGAGGAAAAAAAGATTCATTATCAGTTTCTTTAACGATATCATCCGGTAGATGGTTTTATTGCTGTATCGTTTTTCTGAAAAAAAGGAACAATGAAAAAGGTCATTTTTGTAAGGGTATTCTTATGTAATTTGTGAATGGCATCGCCAATTTGAGACGTACGTTGGTGTCAACAGATAATCAAGACGGTTGATATCAGTTTCATTGTGATAAGTACAATGACAAAATTTGAGCCGCAGTTTCTGCCTCCTTCCCACCAGTTGCTCCCATTTCAGTGTTCAGTTTATATCTGTGATACTTGTAAAGAAATTATAGTTGTTGCTAATAAATCTGGCTGCTTAGTTTTTAAGTTTTTCCAGTCTGCCGATCAAATATTGCTGATGGGGATCCCATATCACACGAGCATGATCTAGAATAGTTCTCACATACATGAGATAAAGGGTTTGTTTCACGGTCCATAAAGCTTGCTTAAAATCTCTGCGCATAGAGTACAGCATCCGGCCTGCGTTTGTTACGGTTATATCAATGAGTTTATTCCACTTGATATTGTCAGAAAAATAATCCTCCAGATATTTATGTTAGAATTCATTGCTCATATTTGATTTATTGCTGAAATTATGAGGTTTAACGTGCCCAAACCACCATATGATTATGAGAGACGCCGTAGCTTGGGGGCTCCGGAAATTTTGACCACCTGGGGTTATTTAACGTGCACTCAACTCTGAGCACACGGGCCTACAACATTTCCGCCTCCATCGGAAATGCAGGCGCCGCAGGCGGAATTATTGTGCCAAAACGGGCAATATTAAAACAATTCTGCAAGTTGGAAGCTGGAATAACTACTACAAACTGCTGGGTGCACGAGAAACAATTGTAACGTGCCAAAACCGACAGTCGAAAGCGTCGATCATCGGTGATCAGTATGAATAAGCATGGTAACGAAAGAGTTATACCAAACTGTGCCCCAGTACCATATGTCGTTTCTAATCTCGCATTGAAGACATTTTTAAGAGCTTTAGCACAGTTTTAGCCGTCTTATTTTCGGAACTGCTTGAAGATCAGAATTTTCTGCCTGAATGAAAGTTAGCAAATGTCAGCAATGTCTTCAACAAAGAACGCTGCCAACTACCGGCCAATTTCTCATCGCATGCTGTAAAACTCTTTAACACGTTATATATATATATATATATATATATATATATATATGATGTGTGTGTGTGTGCATTTAAACATGGAAGCGTCAGTCAGTGACGCCCGCTCCCACAATTATGGCTGCCATCTGGTAATAAGAGCACGTACTACATGACGCCATACAGGCAAGAACATTCCACACTCGCCATAATGGCAACAAGTTTAGCTGAGTGGACGGGGCAGATAGAGTAATTGTATGTGGTCGCTACGGTTACTCAAGGGGCAGATCACCACTGCCGTAGCTCAGGGGTAGAGCATCGAACGCGTTATTCAAAGGTCGCAGGTTCGGATGCTGCCCACAGTAAAATATTTTTAAAGACGAAAGTCTTTCTTGGGGACCTTCGACAAAAAAGTTTTGGTCCGTTGGTCTGTCCGTAGATTTGTTTCTTTGTCCACCAATAACGATACTTCAAACGGCACCGAACGGCCGACCCTATCTGCAGCGCCCACGAATATTGCTCAAGATTCAGCGTTCATATTTGTGCGATTGCCAATTCAAAATAAGTTATTGCGCATATCTGAGGCACCATAACAACAAGTTGATGTTTTGTATGTGTGCCTTTATACTAGAAAAGGCACACACAAGTAACTCTAAGGACTGTAGCGTTTATCACGCTGCGCTGACAGTGCAACACGATGCTCAAAAAAGTATTTCCAATGCTTTGCTATGACGACACATTAGTGGCACCTGCCTGCCGCTTTGCGTTCTACACCTTGTCGCCTTCGAGACAGGCGCGCATCTTTCTCCGCGGGTGCGCATGCCTTCGTTTTCGAAGGCAACCGACAGATGGCGCTCGTGTCTAATGCGCTTCGGTGCGCTCGTTCGCCTCCGCTACACGCTCGAGGCACTCTAACGCAGCGCCTTAAGAATACCATAGACCGATCTACTTGCGCAGGGCATGAAGTAATTTTTTTTTATTTGTTCACTCTCTGTAAACGCAACACTATCGTCATTCGATGACATTTGCAGTGCAACACTCAGATTCAGGGCCAATTTTTTCTTTTACTTTTCTTCACATTTGCATTATATTGCCGCGAACCATGCATTGGGTTTGTTTATTTGTGTTTTGTTTTTTCGGCCTGGCTGCGCCGGCCTGTGCTATCACTGTTTTCACAGCGTTTCGAACAAACGCTATCACAGCGTTTCGAACAAACGCTAACAGCGCTTCGAACAAACGCGTTTCGAACAAAAGCGCTTCGAGCGTTCCGAACGAACGGCGTTTCGAACAAACGCTATCACGGCGTTCTTGATACAATTCGACTATTCGAGAAACCCTCGCGCCGAGGGATATGAATTCCCGCACAGCCGATGCCGCGACATTCGCTCGCCGACGCTCACTAGCGTGCCCGTCGTTTTGCCGGCCGCTGCTTCGCCGCCTGCGTATTTTTTCAGTTGTTAGGGGAGCACAGGTTCGCTCCAATAAACTTGTTTTCCATATAGACAACTGCGTCGTCCTTTGCTGCGTGACAATATTTTTAATAGCGTCCATATAATTTTTATGGAATTACTGCCTGTTAGTTTTTCTTAATGCCCTTTTTATTGATATTCCGTCGCTTTCATTGCACTTTTGTGGTATTTGACCCGCTTCAGATTTCTTCCGGGATGTTTATATGTGCTTGGGATGTAAAAACAGAGCAAACAATATAGGCGAGGACAGAGGTAGAGACGACACCGCGCTGACTCGTAACTAAACTTTATTAGAAGACACACGCACATATATCATGCAGTCAACCTGGTCATGTGGCAAACCAAAGGCATTTGTGCAGAATAGCAAACAATGTACGAAACATGCCTAATCATAGTGAATAGCAACACGTGTGTAACAACCGTGAAAAATAAAAAAACACATCTTCCTACTTCCAAAAACATACGCAACTGTCAATAACAAACTAATAATCACTTTAACATGGCAGCGCTGAGCCCACGTACCGAACCTCCTTTTCACCGAGGGCCACATACGGCTCACTCCCATACCTTTCCCCCTCCCTTTCAATGAAAAAAGCCTCCATCACTTCCCTACTGCACTTGTCCCGATGTCTAAACAAACAAGTGGCTTTATTTGCGATAGGTTGGCAGCCACACTCCCTACAATGAGATGGCAAGTACAATGTCAGCAGCCGTTAAAGAGGTTAGGTATTCCCTTAGTCTCACGGTAATGCACTACCTGGTTTGTCCTATATAACCCCCCCCCCCGCATGACAATGACAACATATATACAACACACTATTTACGTTGAACATATCTATTTTTTCTCTTCTCCGGACAAAACGAGTAGGTCTTTCGTAAACCCGGACTTATTTATGTACGCGATAGCAAATAGAGGACAACTTTTTGGGAGCGGACATCCCTACACGTGCCCCGTACCTGCTGGCCTTATTTTTCAAGCAATGTGAAAATTTGTGCACGTAGGGTACCACAACCATTCAGCGCGGTGTCGTCTGTACCTCTGTCCTTGTCTATATTTTTTGCGCTGTTTTTACATCGCAAGCATGAACCACCAACTAGCCCAACTTTCGCTATTGTTTATATGTGCTTTGTCGTCACCTTGATTTCTAAACGTCTGCATGACTGCTGGTATCTGTACTGAACCAAATAACTTCTTGTAATCAATGAAAACGATGTACAGTAGTTTAGTGTATTTTGAGCATTTCTCTACTACCTAATTGATAGTATGAATGTGGTCGCTTGTTGTGTAGCCTGTATAAAATACAGCTTTATCATCTGGTTGATTGAAATTTCATGTTGTCTTAATTCTGTTAGCTTTTACCTTTGTTTTTTTATTCGTTTTGTAAAGCTCTCCGAAGCACTTTCATTATGGGGGGGGGGGGTTAAATGATTTTTTAACTCAGGCAAAGCTATAGCTATACATAAATGTGTTTACAAAGATACAAAGATAGCTTTGTAAAAACCTTGTACATGACGGAGCAAGCTGATTGGCCTGTAACTCTTCAAGTCCTTGTTGGCGCCTCTTTCATTCATGTACCCTAAATGACCGAGGGCATTACATAGGGGGTGGGGGGTGGGGGTGGTATCGTACATACCAAAAAACTAATAATACTGCAGAATAATAAATAAGTTTGAAAACGCAAATGAACAAATAACATCGTACCAATAAAAAGCCACAGCTTTGCCGCAAAGGAGAAGCAATGAATGCAACAGCAACAAATTGTAATGTCACGCGACGAATGAGAGGCCGATCGAAATGTTCCCCGCGGTGCTCACGCACAAATGACGCATGAAACGTACTCACAGGTACGCATTAATGCAAAAAAGTGTCTCAATTGTTACTTGGCGGCGTCTGAAAAGCACTCCCTTTTCGCAAACGAAGACTGTGCAGTGAGTCGAGTGACCTTTGAGCGCCCGGTAACTGCAACAGAATCATTCCAGTGAAAGCCAAAGGTGCATAACTCTGCCCGCTGCGAAATAAGCGCGCGCACGCCTGAGCCTCTACGCCCAGTTTTCCGCAAGATAAAGTACGCGTGAGAGATGAATGCATGAGCGTGTGTCACCGCGTTTTGACAATCTGGCGACGCGGGCTCAATGTGGCATCTCACTGGTAATGTTTAACACGATAATTCTCCCAAGATCTGCATCACCAGTGGTAAGTGGCGAATATAAATAGCTTGTCATTTCAACGTTAAGCGAGGTGCTCTTTCCTGGCCCCGTGGCTAACGCCACGCACTCACAAGCAAGAGGTCAGACGTTCGATTTCGTGCGCTGGAGTCTCTTTTCTGGATTATTTTTCTTCTTGCATTTTCATATACGCAGATACGTATACATATGCGGTGAATGACCGTAAACGCCAGCGGCAAGTTCCAGTCAAGAGTGTCTATATAAACGCTATCACAATGCCCTGCTGTGGAAGTCTAATGGATAAGGTACTCGGCTGCTAACCCGCAGGTCGCGGGATCGAGTTCCGGTGGTGGCGGCTGCATTTTCGATGGAGGCGAAAATGCTGTAGGCTCGCCTGCTCGAATTCGGGTGCACGTTAAAGAACTCCAGGTGGTGAAAATTTCCGGAGCCCTCCACTACGGCGTCTCACAAAATCAAATGGTGGTTTTGGGACGTTTAACCTCACATATGATCAAACAACAGTGCGATAATAAAAATAAATAATTGGGAAAAGTAATTATAAGGACAAACTGCACTAAAAAGAAACGTTACACAAGAACAAATGAGGCTGGACATTTCTCTCCTAAACAGTTCTGAAGTGACCGAGTTACACAGCGGGCTGAGTAAGGTATGAATTAAGCACAAGCATATCGTAGGCAGTTTTATGAAGTCCCTCAAACCCAAGATGAAGCTGTAATTTGCGAGTGCATTACAATATCGTTAGGCAGTTAATTCCAGTAATCGAAGTATTGGTGAATATGAAAACAGGTTTGTTTGGGCGAATAAAGGTTTTAATTTGAATTCATCGTCCGGAAGAGTGAAAATTTGATGGGCTGGTTCAATAAGCGCAGACAGTTGCGTTTCTGTTTTATAGAGACTGTGAAAAAGGTACAGAAGTGAGAACAGTCTGCGGGACTGGAAAGACGATAATTTTATACACATTGATATTCTCAGTTTCATAGTATTTTTTTTTTGTTATGGAACGAGTGCTTTCGCTTTCAAGAGACTATTTTATTTATAAAGTAAGCCTGGTGGGGGCTTCATAATTGGGAAACATTGTCAAACTTTGAGCGTACTAGAGTTGTGTAAGCTAAAAGCTTGGTAGCAGAATTGACGTAATGTAAGTTACGTCTGATGAATTTGAGTGTCGTATAAGCGCTGGTAGTGATAGGGTGGATGTGTAGCCACTCGTTAAATTAAATACCATATACTTAAAATTGGATACTACTTCACCTGGTTTTTCATTTGATGTGTAGTAGTTAGTCAGTGGCTATAGTTTTGTAGTGAATGAGAAGGTCTCTATTTCGCTCACGTTGACTGCATATATTAAGATCGTTCTGCAAGTTACAATTTTATCTCGCATGATCTACCGCGTGGGAAGCTGTTGGTTAGCAAAAACGAAGTTGTTTTCGCCTAAGTAGTTCATCACTGCTGATGAAAAATTGTGCTCAAACAGTTTGCTGCCTATACTAGTGGAAGAGATTAGCCTGTAGTTAGTTGGGTTAAAGTGGTCTCCGTATTGAAATATAGGTATTACGTGGGCTAGCTTCCAGTCGTTAGGTACACAACCTGTGTCCTGGGACTGTTGGAAAACAGCACTTGGCATAGCGCATAATAGTAGCTTCACTATCTGAAGCAGTGTCGGGAATTTCTCGCCCAGACCTGGTGCAGAATTTGTGGAAAGGTGATCAATGGCTGATGCCTTGTGGAGTGATCAGAATATCTAGCATGTGGAAAGTTACAGAAGCAGTGGTTAGGTTAGGCGACACTGGACTTTAAACCGCAAACACCGAGTTAAAGCAAATACCCAATTCTCTAGCGGCGTCTGACGCGGAAGGAGCTTTTCATCTTTTGCTATGGGTATGAGGGACTTGAAGCCATAATTAGGGGTCACAACTTCCCAAAACTTCTTACTATTGATTATGTACTAGATAGCACTGGGAAGTGGGGATCTGGTTTATAGAGAAGAGGCCGACGAGTTGATGATAAATCCTTTGTCTCCCATTGTACGTTGTGCTTTCCCCCTATTGTTCATTTTGCGAAGCGTCGAAAACAATCGAACACCATTTTATATCATGCCGAAACTACGCAGTAATTAGGAAAAGACTACTAGACATTCCGTTTGCGAATCTAGGTTCAAGTTTAACCACCGAAACTGTTCTAAATTACGGTGCCCCCGTTTCGGGAAATTGCCAAAGAGTTCTATTCGATGTGGTGTGTAATGTCATTCAAGCCACGAAACGAATTTCAACATAATGCCAATGTAACAAATACTAAAAATTGAGTCTGAAACTAATACATAAAATGTGAATAAATATGAGACATATATCCCGAATTAATCAGCTTTGGCAAACTCAGCTGTCTGGTTGGCTCCGAAAATCAGGTTATCGGTATTATATTAAAGAATGTTTTTTTTTGCTTTTTGTTTTATGTTTCTCTCTTTCTGGACCATTTTTATATTGGCTTCCTTCTTGTACATCGTTTTTTTTGTAAGGAACAGTGAAGTTACCGTATATGTGGTGCAAGGTAAATTACGCTAATTATACGCATCTCATTAGAGCCGTCTACAGACCACCCGGAAGTGCACCCGAGTTTTTAGAAGAATTAAATATGTTTTGTGTGATCATGTAAATGAAAACACAGGGCTGATAATGGCTGGTGACTTTAACTTAGCGCATATAAATTGGGTAAGCTTTTCAACTGGTCATGCGGAAACCCGTAGTGCTGATATGTTATTAGAGCTGATGTTTTCTCATAATCTCATACAAATCCTCAGAGAATACACACGCGTTACCCCTGCGTCACAGTCATTGTTAGACTTGGTTTTCATATCGAGTAGAGTGACTAATTATGCCGTATCAGTTGAAGACGGCATATCAGACCACAGAATGGTTGCGATTGACGTATTTTTTGATAGCGGCTTTCGAGCAAAGCGTTATGTGTATGCACATATTAAAGATTATGATCGGGCTGATGATACGGCAATCCTGGACTTTTTAGAAACGTCGCTTGGCGAATTTCAGGAGGCATCAAAAGTTGAGTTCGTTGAACAGATCTGGAAACGTTTTAAGGAAATGGTAGGTTACTGTTCAGACAACTTCATCATACCCACTCGCGTTAAAAAGACAAAACGAAGAAATCCATGAATAAGTAGGAAAATAATTCACACGAAGCGTAAACTAAAAGACTGCGCAGAACTCATAGGGCCTCGACCGAAGTATCAGGTGCTAAAAAACTTGAAAGCAAAGATAGTGCAATCCAAGAAACATTTTTTCAATAACACACTCACTAACGTTCTAACGAACTCACCACGTTAGTTTTGGCTGTTTTTTAAGAAAGCGAATGAGGAATTTGATCTTATTGTAGATGGAAAAGAAGTAATCACAGAGAAGTCAGATATAGCTGAGAGACTCAATAAACTTTTCCAATCGGTTTTCGGTAAGGATCAGGGTGACAACGAGGAAATTGAAATGGGTGCTACAGTGACACTTCAGGAAGATGATGTAAATATTAACCGAGAAGCTATATTCAATCAACTACTTCTTTTAAATACCAAAACGTCATGTGGAGCTGACGGTATATGGAATCAATTTTTGCGACGATTTGCAGAGTGGCTGTCGTACTACCTAGTGATTATTTTCGAGAAATCTTTAAAATACCACTCGTTACCTCTAGATTGGCATAGAGCAATCGTTGTCCCTATTTTTTAAAGGAGGTGATAGAACAACATTGAACAATTATAGGCCAGCCTTACTGACGTCGGCATGTTGTAAAATATTTGAATTTATAGTGGCAAAAAATATTCAGCAATTTTTAGAACAAAATGAATTATTATGCCCCTTTCAGCATGGATTTCGCGGTGGCCTTTCAACAGTCACACAACTGGCTGATACACATGACTATACACATGACTTGTGTATAGCTGTAGATGCCTGTATGCAAATGAATGTTATATGTATTGATTTTTCAAAGGCGTTCGACAGAGTTTCACACTGTAAGCGGCTATTCAAGCTTCGCAATGTCGGTATTGGTGAGAATGTTCTCAGTTGGATCAGAGCTTATCTAAGCAATCGACAACAAGCAGTTAGAGTGGGAGATGCTATGTCGGGAAATCGGGAGGTGTATTCGGGAGCGCCTCAAGGATCTGTATTGGGGCCTTTTTCCTTTTATACATAGACGATATTTCTTCAGTTGTCCAACCACCAGTGAAATTAAGCTATTTGCAGATGACTACCTAATCTATTGTCCGGTATCGTGCAGAGAAGATCAAGTGAATATCAATCATTGCTTACAAATCCTAAACTTATGGTGTTCTAAATGGGGTATGGAAATTAACATTAAAAAATCCACTTACACACACATTACAAAAAAGAGGGAAGTGCTTTCATTTGCATATAACATTGGTGATAATATGCTGCTGAAAGTCTGTAATTTTAAATACTTGGGTGTAACTATAACAGATAAATTGAGCTGGCGTCCTCAGGTCAATAACATCTGTCAATCAGCATGTCGAAAATTGTGCTTCCTACGAAGGAAGTTAGGCCGAGCCACAAAAGATGTCAAGCTGCTTGCCTACAAAACGTATGTCCGTCCGAGATTAGAATACGCTAGTGCTATGTGGATCCCACACCAAAAGGTCTTTAAAAAGTAATTAGAACGCATTCAGATAATGTCAGCTCGCTTTATCTGCTCCAAATATCGAAGAAGGGATTCTGTTACTGAAATGTTAAAAGTATGTAAATTAGAATTGCTAGAATTAAGAAGGCGGAAACACAGGTTGAAACTTCTTTTTCAGATCTTGCATGCCGGGGTGCAAATAAACAGGGATGTATATTGGAAGCATTCTTACAAAGGGTTTCCAAGAACAACATGCACTACATTCATACAACCAATACATGCTCGAACAGATATCTTCCGATTTTCCTTCTTTCCCGATCCTATTATTATGTTGAATGAGTTACCGAACGATATGATGCAAAAAGGAACTTTGAGTGATATTAAGGTTGCTCTTGATAGTCATTTCGTTGAGAATGTATAGTTATAGTGTTCATGTGTGTGTTTCTTTAGAAATGTTTCATTGGTCATAGAGATCATGTTGGAAATATATTAAGTGAAAAAGCATGTAACTGTGTTTCTCATATAATTATGCTATATGTTACAGAGTTCATCTTACGAATTTTCAAATATTTAATTTTGTGTAACTCAATTCTCCACCCTCCCTGTAACGACCCTCAAGTGAGGGTTAACAGTATGACAAATAAATAAATAAACATAGGATACTATAAGTATTTTTCGCCAATCCCCCATAGTGGGTATGTGTCATGTATTCCAGGCTACAAACAAACAAACAAACAAACAAACAAACAAACAAACAAACAAACAAACAAACAAACAAACAAACAACCACACAAACAAACAAACAAACAAACAAACAGAGCTGTCGTGATGCCGGCGCGGTCTTTTGCGTGACGTCTCGCTGCCCTGCGGTACCATTTGACGACTCTGCCACCTAAAACAGCTCTTGACATTTGGTGGAGCTGCTGGGTGTTTCCAGAGCTGGAACATCAAAATTGGCCGCTGTCCCCCGTACCTGTCAAGACTGGAAACGCTGGGCTGAGCAATCTTCCCCGGGCATCTCCTGTGGTCGTCTGTTAGGGTACACTCCACCAGCGAGACCCTCTAATTTTCAGTGGCACTGAATATCAAGATGTGGCCAATAGGTTGTCATTGTACGGCAAAGTTAATGTGACCAGGTGCAATGACACAGATAAACTCAGCTACGTCAGCTTCTTCCTCTCCGGAGTCGGCAATACTTGATTCCATAAAGCATGAATGTTAGCGGAATCGAAAGGTCAGGCTGGCAACGTACGCGGAGAAGGAGATGACCCGGATGTAAAAAGCGAATTTCGCGCGCGTTGCTTTCTTTTCACTTATTATTTTCTTTTTTCAAATTAGCAGTTTTAATGATCGATATGTGGGGTTGAACGTCCTAAAACCACCACATTAAGCAGTTTTTCTTTCAAAACTGTGAGTCTGAAAAGAACTTACTAACATGAATTGGGAGTTTTCTATAGCGGGGAAGCGCTCACGTCTAGACTCCAAAATGTATTCGCGGCTCTGCTGTCCGCAAGTTTAGGGCAGAACAGCAGCTTCGCGCCCGTGCCTAATGGAGTCGTGAAAACTTTACCAGCTCCATTAATGATGCAGTGGACCTTGGCTGTCACATTAATGTCAACATGACGGAAGAGAGGAAGGTGAAGAACATTGTGAAGGGCGTAGGGGACGATGCGTTAAATATGCTCTTAGCTAAGTACCCTCAGACGGGGAACGAAGTAACAACTCTTTGCCAGAGATATGGGGAACTGTGTAAGCAACACCTTTCTACGCGCCGCAACCTCATATCACATAGCACGCTTTCGGCGCTGACTAACAGTTCCTGAGCTGCCCCCTCCGACACATTTTTCGACCAAGTCAAACAATTTGTTCGAGAAGTCGCGCGTCAACTGTCTCTTTCGCCAGTCACCCAAGCGTCCTTGTCGCTCTCGACTCCTAACGTCCGGAAGGTCATACAGGAGCAAGTGGCAGACACCGTACCTCTTGTTCATCTACCGGCTCCCATGACAGCACCGCTAACTTACGCTGCCGCCGTCACCAAGAGCACTCTCTCCGACAGTGCCACACGCGCCTACGACGACCTTTCCTTTTTAACATGTACTCTCGGCGGCAAACTACACCATCAGAACCTGCTGTCCTCCATCGCAGCCCCTTTGCCCTGCTCGGCAATTCGCTCCACCTGTGGCCCCTGTTGTCCACCTGGGGTGTACCACTGACAAACGGCCCACCTGTTTCTCATGCGGCTGCGCTGGGCACGTAGCACGGTTTTGCCGCCGACGTGCATGGTATTCTCTCGGCTCTGTGTGGTCACATAGCTCTGGTCCATACTATGCCTTCCGCTCTGATACTGGCGCTAAGGCCTTCGACGCCACGACAGCTGGTTCCAAAGCTTTCAACATACAATGGTCTTCGTTGCCTCGTCTTCGATCATCGCTCGGTGGATGAGCGGTGTTTCCCATCGCCGCTCGTATGCTGACGTGAAGCTCCTTAAGAGGAAAACTGGCGAGTGCAGTTGCCCTCTTAACAAGTTTGAGATATCATAGCTATGAAATTTGTCTTTTGCTGTTTACATTTATGTTCGACATATCTGCACGTGTTCGCGGTAAGGCTTCCAGTCGTCTTCAGATGCTGTCGATTTCGCTCGCAAGTACAATCGTTTCTTTTTGTTTATGCAACGCTGTGCGTGGGTTGTCAACCACGTGCTTTGTCGTTATGCAGCTATAAGTGATTTTGGGAATGTAATTTCTTTTTATTGAGAAAAATTTCTCGCGGATAAGTGGCTACTTTTTGCTGTCATCGCGCTCACTAATATAGCTTAAAAAATCAACACTAAACCAAAAGAGTTGGCTTGACTTGTCCTCAATATTTGCTAGCCCGTAGTCGAAGATAGTTTTCTTTGTAATTCGCGTTTTATCTATGAATATTTCAGATTCACAGTGCAAGATTTATTGATCACTGACGCCTTCTAACATATAAACACACCTGCTACTTAGATCAGAAGTGAGTACGAGATTTCAAGTCAATTCGTCACACGGAGGGGGAGGGGCAGAAACCATTTTAGTTAGGCTAAACAAAGAAAGCACTTCAAGAAAATCCTGAAACTCTCGTTTTTTTGTGCCACCAAGAGCCATGCATGCCCGCCAGTCAATATTGGGACTCACCAGCCAAAAGAATAAATGATATTGGAATTCGGTTCTGCACTGTAATAAAGGGGCTCTGCAACACTTTTTGTCATGGTCAAAAACGCTGCTGATCACTTCTAGAGACTATCGAGAGCACGCGAGCCGTATGATATAGCACTGCACGGGGTCTCCAATTCCCAATAAATTATAAAGTCAGCCAAAAATTATTTTCTATTCTCTCGACAAAAGATGAAGGAAGCTCAAAAGCAATCTATCAGCCATCAGCTGATTTAAACATGGCACGCTCGGTGAACACATGGATCACCGCGAAAGACCGCGACTTGTCCACGCACGCGCGCGCGATCACATTGAAAAAGCCGCGTACTATAGGAAAAAAGAATAAAAAGCTCAAGGTCACAGGGCATGCGTGACGCATTTTCTTCACCCATGTCATCCTTCCCTTCTTAGCTTTCAGCGCTGCCCTCGGTATAATTGAAGAGAGAATGCGATTGCAGCGTGCGATAAATCTTTGCAACTCCGCTCGTGCTGGACGGATTCTTAATTTTTTTTGTTTTTGAATTCTTGAGGTAATAAGATCTTCCGGTAAATCAATTTCGTGGTTATTCAAAACAGTGTTTTAGGGCCCCTTTAAGGGACTATATAAGGCACTCTGGAAAATCGTGTGTTGATTCTGGCGCGTGGTAGCAGACTTCGATAGCACAAGTTGCAGGTACAGAAGTGCAGAGTACAACCCAAAAAATTTCAATACGCTCGAGCCAGTTACGAAGATACAGGCGTCAGTAATTTTTCTTGTGGCATTGTGTCACCACCGCGTGACACTGTTCTAGCTTTTTCAAATATTCTGAAGTTTATAAATATAGACATTTCACTGTCTGACATATCACCAGACAGCCATGTTTCTGTTTCCAGAACAATATCAGCAAAGCACGCTGCGAGAAAAAAAATTATTCTGCTTATCAGACAGACTACTGAAGTGGCACGGCTCAGTTAGCCAATGTTTGCCTTTAGCTTTGTCTCCTTGGACAATATTGAAATTTTTACTAATAAAAATAATAAAGAAAGAAACGAAGAAACAAAAAAGAAAGATAAAAAGAAAGAAAGAAAGAAAGAAAGAAAGATGAAAGAACAAAAGAAAGAGAAAAAAAAGAAAGAAAGAAGGAAGTTGTGTACTCAGATTCATAAAGGTCTATCCGAAATTTGTTGACAAAGTCAGTGCTCTGTATCACGGCTATCGAAATTTGGTAGAGCCCGAACCTCATTCCTCATAGAGTCAACAAAACACTTGGTTTTATTTAGAACGAGCTTATTGAATACTAGTTTATACCTTTCCTGTGGTTGATTATTCTCTCGTGCAAAATTTCTGTGTTTCTTTCTTATTTACTGAACCGGAGCGAAAAATCTTCCTCGCTCCATACACGCAGACATAGCTGTTTAGGCTTGAAGGCGTTCGGGAGGATGTTGGTTTCAGCAATAAAGTTAACAATTTACAATAATGGGACAAACGCGGTCTTTTTTTCAAGGGTATGAAGATGGACGTGTTGGTGATTACAACGTAGCACGAAAAAAAAAAACCAGGCGTGTGCTGGAGGCACAGCACAGTCACAGCGAAAGCTAGAAGAGCTGCCTTTCCGAGCCTTTTCGAAACACTCATATGATACCTGTTGCAAGCACACTTGCTTGATGCCCACTACGGCATTAACAATAAAAGATTACGGTAGTAGGACTGCATTCGCTATGCTATTTTTGGTCATGCGTCTGAGAAGCGTGGTATCCGCTAAACTGTTGCGAATAATTTGTTGCCAAGTGTTGATACAGTGGCTGACGACGATAAGAAATTATGCCTAAAGTGGGTATGCGCCACAGTGACACAATAGAAAGGAACAAGCAAGCAAGCAAGCAAGCATGCGCCACAGTTAATAGCTGAAAAAAACAAGTTTTTGTAATGGGTTGGAGCATTGGATGACCCACTCGTTACGCTATTCACATTGTCCAACGACTGCTTGTTCTTTCGCTGTTTTAAAACGTTTTATGAGACGTATAACGCGATTGCTTTGCCAACATTCAGCCTCCCTAAGGCACGTTTGCCCACAACTTCCAAGCCCCGGCACGGCTCAGTGGTAGAATACCGGCATGGCACTCAGCCATTCTGGTTTACAGCCCCACTGTGTCATTGGTACTAGGTTCTTTTTTTCTAATTTAACGTGATGTGGTTACGGACACCGGCGGTGGCGGACAACCCTGACTCTGCGCGAGAGCCGAGTTGTAATCTCATAGCAGTTTTTGCTGTAGAACGAAGGCGCAGGACAAGAGAAGGGGCAAAAAAGGAGCGCTCCTCTTCTGCCCGTTTCCTTGTCCTGTGTTCCAGTTTTTACGCGCTACGTTTATGATCAGTCCTTTTTTCGTTCACCCAACGTATGGGCACGCATAATTTCAGCTGCCGGTGAGCAGACATTCGTCATGACAAACTCTTTGACGCGCTCTTCAGTGTCTTTTCTACTTTTTCAGGATAAAGATGCTGTTCACATTCTTCCAAGCTTCTCGCCGCCAGGAGACACTTCGTTGACATGGTGGCCAGTTTTTCTAACACAATCTATCGTCCGTCTTTCAGCAGATATGGTGTTGCATGATCCCCATATGCAGATTTGAGCTTTGCCACTTTGCATTCTCTCTAAGGCTTTCCTGACTGTGTCATTACTGGTGGGATGTCATATGGGGTAGTGCTAGTTCTTAAATAAATTGTCCCTGTTACTGTACAGATCTCCGTAAATCTCAACTGCTACGTGACCTATCCTTTCTATGTTGATAGTTACATTGACTTCCTTGTCCCTTAGTACATACGTCTATATCATATGCGGAGTTATCGTGGGCCCAAGGACGTACGTGCGGGTGCAGTTGTCCAAAATGTATTAGAGTTTGGACGGGTAAAAACGTATTTATTCCTACGCGGAGGTGGCTGCGGAACTGCCATAAGCAGTTCCGCTTTTTGAAAGCTTAGCCGCTTCAATTTGGTCTGTTGTATTTCAAGCTTTCATGCTTTGACGTTTCCTAATGTGGTTCTTCGTTTCCTGTCTAACCACCGTACCTCCAACTTCCTCTGCACACTCCGTAATGATACTCGTCATATTATCATTCATTGCGTCAACGCTAAGGTTGGTTTCCTCGATAAGAGCCCAGTATCTGTTCTGAAGCGAGACCCTGAATCCCTGTTCTTTATCTCTCAGGGCGAGCTCATAGATTGGCTTCTTGCACTCCATCTTCTCTCGTTCCTTCTTCAAGTCTAGGCGAATTCAAGACCTTACCATCATATGATCACTGCATCGTATCTTGCCAAGCACTACCACATCCTGCACGATGCCTGGGTGTGCACTACGTATAATTTCGTTCTTATTTTCGCCATTAGGCCTCGTCGATGTCTACTTACAGTTCACTCGTTTTTGGTAGAAGGTATTCAAGGTTCGTAAATTTTGGCGTTCAGCGAATTACAATTACTCAATTGAATGTAAGAACAGCGCAACCTAGAAGTAGTTACTTCGTAACTACGGAAGCGCAAAAACAAGGACAGCAAAGAGCGCTTACTATCAAGAACGATTTATTATCGGAATGGTGTACATATATAGGTGAAAAAAGGAGAAAATTGGGCATGCGTAGAAGGATGCAGAAACAACCACTGCGATACAATGTCAGCAAAATTCTCCTCTGGCAATCATGCCCAGCAATCTGGAAGATTTCTAGTGTGGCAAAGCCGACGCCAAGGAGAATCGCTTGGCGTAACGCCATGGGAGCGTTGTTAAAAATGATTACTGAGCAATGCCTAAATTTTCATTATTGCGCTTCAGGCACTTAATACCTACAACGTTCTTATGCTGTACAACGCGATTACTTTTAAATGACCGGCTGGATTTTTTCCCAAGACCCCTATGTGTATTCATTGAAAATGTATGGGGTGGTATTTGCAAAGCTAATTGTAGCGCAATGATAAGTTATTCGCTAATTGCATTCTAGTGGCATGTAAGATAGGACAACCTGTCTTTGTTTTTGTGAATTCGTAGGGTTACGCCGGGTGGATGTTTTTCCGAAAAAGCCTTACCATATAAATAGTGCACGAAAGCAGCTTTACAGGCATAAAGAATACCCCTGTCCGTAAATCGATGAAAAAGTGAACGTTTATCATGGTAAAAGCTCAGCAAAAGTCTGCAGATGTGCTGCACATTATGTCGATGAAGCATCAGGAATTTCATTACTGTAATAAATAATTATCACTAATGTAACCATCTACATGAAACTTATGGGGGAACCTCTCAACTTAGAGACACATATGTAGTATAGTACAGATGGTATTTCAATGTGAACAGTTACGATAAAGTGGTATATAAGAATTTCATATCATTAGTTTGTACTGTTTATTAATATATTGATGCAAGATTTCGGGTTAATTACAATCATTATTTGTATGCTATCTATGTGCTGAGTGATACCATACAAAAAGCGTCCGAAATGGCATACAGATTTGAAAGTATGAAATAACGAAATAGGTGTGGCATGAAACACAGGCAGACAGACACGCAGACAGACAGACGGACGGACGGACGGATGGACAGACAGACAGACAGACAGACAGACAGACAGACAGACAGACAGACAGACAGACAGACAGACAGACAGACAGACAGACAGACAGACAGACAGACAGACAGACAGACAGACAGACAGAGTGGCGGGGAGACAGACAGAGTGGCGGGGAGACAGACAGAGTGACGGGGAGACAGACAGACAGACAGACAGACGGACAGACACTTCGCCCCATAGACCATCATGCACTCTACGGATATGCTCTAATTTTTTTAGGTTCGCTGTACAGTCATGTCACGTCATATCAAATTTAGTATATATCCAGCAAATGAAACGACCGCTAGCACGCCACGAACGTGGTATGCAAATCACGCCATACATGACATCCGGACCATAACTTTCATGTAAGGATTCATTATTTGCGTTCGTTATACAGTCATGTCTTGCCATAGCGAATTCAGTGTATATCCTGGAAACGAAACCGCTGCGAGTGCACCGTGACCAGGCAGTGTAAGTGATGCCTTACATGACTTACATGTTATGATTTTTATGTTCAAACTTTTCATCTATATTTGTCGCACAGTAAAATTGCATAGTACCAATTATAGTGAAAATTCAGTGAATGAAACAGCCGCAAGTGCACCATGAAGATGGCATATAAATGATGTCATAAAAATGGCGTATATGCGATAATTGCTAATACCTGCTCTTCATGTTGGTCATACACTCTTGATAAGCCCTTTTTGGCTTACCTTAAACTAAGAAACGGCTGTGAGAGTGCTATGCTTGTAGGTCATAGCGTTCATGATATACGTGTCGTGAGTTTCATGTTGGAACCTCACGTTTATATTCGTCATGCAGTCATGTCATGCCACAGCGATTTCAGAACTTCATACTTTCAAATCTGTATGCCATTTCAGAAACTTTTCGTATCGTATCACTCAACAAATATATAGCAAAGTATTTATGATTGTAATTAACCCGAACTCTTCAATAATTATAATAATAAACAGTACAAACTAATGATATGATTTCGTTATCTAGCACTTTATCGTAACTGTTCACATTGAAACACCATCTGTACTATACTACATATGTGTCTCTACGTTGAGAGGTTCCCCATATAAGTTTCATGTAGATGGTTACATTAATGATAATTATTTATTCCAGTAATAAAATTCCTGATGCTTCATTGACATAATGTACATCACATCTGCAGACTTTTGCTGAGGTTTTACCATGATCAACGTCCACTTTCTCATCGATTTACGGACAGGTGATTCCTTTATTCCTGTAATGCTGCTTTCGTGCACTATTTATAAGGAAAAGCTTTTTCGGAAAAACATCCACCCGGCGTAACCGTACTAAATTACAAAAACAAAGACAGGTTGTCTTATCGTTCACGTCACTAGAGCACAATTAGCGAATAACGTATCGTGGCGCTACAATTGGCTTTTCAAAAAGCATCCCTTACATTTTCAATGGATACACATAAGTGCTTCGGGAAAAAATCCAGCCAGTTATTTAAAAGTTTCGTGTTGTACAGCATAAGGACGTTGTCAGCATTAAGTGCCTGAAGCGCAATGAGCGAAAATTCAGGCATTGCTCAGTAATCATTTTTTAAGAACGCTCGCCATAGTGTTACGCCCCACGCTTCTCTTTGGGGTCGGCTTTGCCGCTCTAGAGATGTCCAAGATTGCTAGGCATGTCTAGTACCGATGCCATAATCCCCTACTGTCTGATCTACAGCCTGCCTCTTCCTTACCTTGGCATTGAAGTCACCCACCAGTATAGTATACTGCGTTTTTACCTTAATCATTGCTGGATCCATGTCATCATAGAAGCTTTTAACTAATACGTCATCATGGCTGAATGTAGGCGCATAGACCTGTACCACCTTCATTTTGTAACTCTTATTAAGTTGTTTTAGAATAATTCTATAGATAGGGACCCCCCCCCCCCCCCCCCGCCACTCCCAAGCTCTCTTAGCCAAGGCAGGATAGTAAAGGACGTGCTCATTTTATAGCACAGCATAGGCCTCATCTGTCCTCCTAACCTCACTGAGCCCTACTAATGAGCCCTGTTAAAAATCTATTGGGAGTACTGAAAAAGAAAAACGAATATAAATGAAACAAAAAGGTCGTTTTATATTAAACATTTGTTGTGATTAGATATAGGTACATTGTACAAAGGCGGCACTGCTAGTTGTGACAATTAGGCGTCAAGTGTCATAAGCTTACCTGTTCGTTTACGCAATAAAAAACAAAAAGCATGGCTGATCTTTCCATGGTAAAGAGCGTTATAACACGGCAAGAAAACGTGCCTTCACAGAAGTAGTTCGTTGATTTTAGGATACTCGATAGCTACTGCGACGTCTATTGCCGTTCGGCAGATATAGCACCACTTGATGTGGGCCCACCTACACGGACGCAGTGAATCTCTGTCCCAATTACTAATGTTCATGATAATAATTTAGCCTTTGCTATAGCCTAAGTTGTTAACATATTCTTATTTATCTTTAATTTATTAATACTGCCATGCCTAAGGGAGGCTTATAAAAGAGAGGACATACATAAAGAATTTACAGTCTACATAAAGTCGCATAATATTTTGACAAATCAGAATGAAAAAGTGGTATTTTTTAAATACCAGTTATTTTAAATACGTGGTATTTTTTAAAGACCATTGGGTATTTTTTAAATAACCATTTCGGGTTCAGAATAAGCATTGTAGAAGAATTCAAAACTCACTGTTGTTTTTAAATATATTTGCTTAAACATAAAGTCGCTTACACCACTTGGCACTGAAAAAATTTAACAATCACGTAAATGTGTCTCTACCGCCTTATCGAAGTCCGGAACGTCTTTCAAAATAAGAATATCGTTTGGCAATTTTTCTACACTTCTATGACATCAGAAAAAAAACAGGCTATCTAAACGTGTTAGTATTTGCTTGGTATAGTTTTTTGACGCAATCGAAGTAAGTTCGGGGATTTCTTTCTCCTATATCGTGTAAATATTTGAGCCTATCTATCTTAAGTTTATCGTGCATTATTTGAAATAATACTTTCATCTTATATTTATTTATACGCGATTCGAGAAAATCTGGGTACCATCTCCGCAACATTAGCGTGACTGATTCCTTTCTTTTGTACGTTGAACAAATAAAGCGCGCTGCTAGTCTCTGTATTCTCTCCCAATTATTCTTAAGAGTTACTTCATGGGGACCCCAAACAACAGATGAATATTCTTGTACTGGCCTAATGAAGGTGGTGTATGCAATATGTTTCCCGTCGCGTGGTGTTCTTCCAGTCTCTTGATATGTGGGGTTTAACGTCCCAAAACCACCATATGATTATCTTCCAGTCTTTGCAACAATAGATATAACTTTTGATAGGGTTTCGTGCAAAGGTTAGCTGTATGCTCTATACATGTTGATTTTTGCGTAATTGTTACCCCGTGGTACTTGAATTGGGTCACATTTACCAAGAATTGATCACCAATGCTGTCCAAAAAAAAGGAATTTTTCTTTCGCTGATCAGTGTATATGTAGATTTGGAATAATTTACTGCCATTTTCTATTTCCTACACCAGTTATCTAAATTTTGCAAACAAATCTGAATTTCAACTTGGTCATCTAGTTCGGTAATTGCGGCATAGATTAGGCAGTCATCTGCGAAAATTTTAACCTGAACATCCTCTTCTACCAGGCTGTTTATAAAGCGAAGAAACAACAGTGATCCCAACACCGAGCCTTGGGGCACTCCCGAACGTACTGCTAAGGGTTCTGATAAATGGCCATCCAATTTTACTATCTGCGCAAAATTTGTTTATTACACGTTCATCTAATTCTGCATGACGTAATTTGGAGATTATTTGGACATGTGGTACATTATCGAACGCTTTCGCAAAATCTACGCAATCACATGAACCTATTGTCTATCCCTAAATCATGAATCGTTTCTATTAACTGGGTCACGGTTGAATCCCCGTCCTGAAGCCATGTTGGTAAGGAACATAAAAGCGTTCTGATCCACAAATGTATGTATTTCGCTAATATAAGTTCGAACACATTGCAAGAAACG
Organism: Rhipicephalus microplus; assembly: GCF_043290135.1. Classification (NCBI taxonomy): domain Eukaryota; kingdom Metazoa; phylum Arthropoda; class Arachnida; order Ixodida; family Ixodidae; genus Rhipicephalus; species Rhipicephalus microplus. Next base: position 26,402,414 of record NC_134700.1, on the reverse strand, counting down.
GAAATGAGTGGTACTGGACGGTAATTTCTAGCCAGTTTTCGTATGCCGCTTTTAGATACAAGTATGACGAACGCAGTGCGCCAATCTCATGGCAGTCAGTGCGTTGAGTAAAACTTTTGAAAGATGATAGTTAGATAAGGTGACATTCATTCTGCATATCGCTTAAGAAATACAGCTAATATATCATTGGAACTGCTCGATTTTTCCGTATGTAAAATGAGTAGCTGCTGCATTACACCTTCTCAAACTATTTCAAGTGTTTCCATTGAAACAGTAGGAGGAATTTTTAAGGCCTTTTTCTTACTCACTGTAGTTTTTGGCATGTGAAATACATACTGAAAAATATGTTAAAATGGTTTGATATCTCATTTTTTATAATTTCACTACCAACATGTATCTCATCGACATATTCTTTCTTGTAACTGAAATACCACCAAAATTTCTGAGGCCAGGACCTAAGAAAATCACTGAGGCGTTTTCAAAAGATCTTTGTTTTTTAATTTAGCAAAAGCATGCTTCAGATCAGTTTTCCCATTTCTCAAAGCAACAAACGACCTGGTCTTTTTAAGAAGCCTCTCAATTTGCCTTTTCATATGAATTATGTCTCGGGTGATCCAAGGACTTCTCTTTTATGCTTTTCTAACTAGTGATACAACATATTTGTCTGTGCAGTAGCTTATAACACATTTAAATTCTTGCCATAACTCTTCTATTGATTTAAACCAGAGGTGCTCTCGAAGTTTTCATGTTTGATCTCCAAATAGTCAAGAATTGATGCATCATTGGCCTTAGCATAGTCTGTAACCTTTACTTGTGAGCTCTTCGAATTGTGGGAGAGCACGTGCGCCCAGCCGCCCTCTCGGTTTTACGGCAGCGCGAAAGCCTAGTTGTGGGAACGCCCCCACGGCCGCCGCTCGTGATCCCCCTTTCCCGGCGCGCGGAACGGGTATCCCTTCCCACAGCGAGAAATGACATTTTCTCGTCAGGGAGAGGCAAACCGGGTAAGTGAACAAGTCTAGCGTGCGGACTAGGGTGCCTCGATGCGAGCGCCCTCCTAGGGTGAGGACCACCGCGCCGTCTGCTAGCGCAACCGCCATTTTCTTGCATCTGCCGGTCGTGGGGAGCGCCTCAATAGTGGTGGCTCCTTCTTGCAGTAGGCGCTTGCATACTACTTTAGCTTCGATATTCATTTCTTTGCCAGAGTAGATGATAAGCGAGAGTGAACATTCAGTGACGCGTCCGCTAGTTCGAGAGGATTAGCGAAGGTATAGAGATTAGTATTCTTTCTCTTATAATAAGAGTTGACAATGGCGGGCAACTGCTCGTCTTCGTAGCTGCACCGTCGCCGCGAGCTTTTTGTCATCGCGCTCACATATAGACAGAGCGGAAAGTAAAATAAATATGCTAAAGTAGATAGCTGCTGTCTATATAAGTACGAATGCCCGGCATCCTTACTACCATTGTCACTATTACGCGCCGCCTACACGATTACATGGTGGCAAACTGTGTCAAGCACTAGGTAATCAAAACAAAGACACGCGATGGAGTACAATCATTAATTACCGTTACGCAAAATATATTATGGACAAGATGATTATGAACTGTGTGCTTAATTCCGTCGAGTTTTTTTCTCTCATGCGTATGCGCATATAGGATACAAAAAGGCCTTGCTGTTAAGGTAGACTAACGCCAGCACAAGTTTTGCTTCCGTGATCTCCGGCATGTGAGGATGGTTTCTGACGCAATTGTATGCGTAGCCTCAGTCTTGTGTAGGTGGCTACCAGCATCTTGCCTATTTCTTCCTTATGTTCTGCGCAAGTACTCAGGCATGGCTGGTCTACTTTCGCAAGGTCTTCTGTCAGAGAGCGTAGTGGCGACTTCATCGTGTGTACATTGCTTGTACACCACGCAATAACGCCCATGAAGTGCTCCTCTTAGTTCTTCAGAGTGCGGATCACTTCCCTGCTCGGACAAATCAAGTTTCGTCCATCACTCAAATATTTCTTGAGAACTGTCAAAGAAGCTTATTCATTGCTGGTTGCACCAAGGAGGGCATCTTTGCACTGGGAACAGGATACGGACTTCAAAACGCTTTTCAGGATGTAGCCTCCAAGATAGTACAAAATGCAGCATTCCGTTGCCGTTAGCTCCTCAATGAACAAAATCTCGGAGTCGTCTATTTCTTCATACAAATTTTCTGAGTGTTGCTTCTTCGCTTGAGCAAGAAGTTTGACGAGGTAGTTTTGATCATCAAGCTCATAGCTTGTTGTCCGCGGTGTATGTAGAAATTGGCTCACGCTCACAAGCCTCGGAGCACATTTCAAATCATATGATGTTGGCACTGGCTTCATTAGGCGCACAACAGAAAACTGATTTTCGAGGCAGTCTTGAAGTAACCTGCTCGTTAGGAAAAACTCGTAGCCTTCATTGCCCAGAAAGACTTCTTGAAGGCGAAGAACAACTGTTGTGGAAATGAGAAGCCCGGCTTGGGATGGTTTCTACTGAGCTGTGGCGCCCATCTTCATTCCTTTGATTGTCTCTGCTGCAAGGCGCAGAGACAATCAGAGCAGCAGAATACTTGGCCATGTTTCGGTGGCTTAGAGCAAAAGTGGGATGGCGTGATGACATCAAAGCGTACCACTTCGACACTAAGTCCATGAACCACGCTGTCGTTTCGGCAGCTGGGTCAAGCAGCCCTTCCTTTACCAGAAATCTAACAGCTGGTGCGGCTTCTCTGAAAAATTGGAGAGCTACTCCAACCTTCATTTTTGTGAAGTGACCGCAGCTCACATGAACCTCGGACAGGGCAGGTGCGACCTTAAGCTCTCTCTCTGCGTCTTAGTCCACTACCGCCTGGACGTGCTCTAGTTTCACGTATTGTGACGGGAGCTTGTTGTCGCGCACAGTGACATCACTCAGTGGGAAGACTTTGAAGCTTAAAAGTTGCCCTCTCAGGTTCTTTAACACATGGGCTGCGTCAGCAGTAAAAAGCTCTTTGCCTCCCAAACATGGATGCTGTACTGAGCAGGTGGTAGTGGAATTTCTGTGGCTTGAAAACCCAAACTCTCGCCACATTGCTCGATTTGCTGAGCCCATGTCACACTTGACTGCTCGGACTCTGAGAGAAATCTGGCTTCAACGCTGGACGATGTCGAGCACATAGTCTTTCAGCAAGGCACCATACACGTATCGTCCAGTAAATTGATATCCGATCACCTGCTTTCACCGCTGATTAATTCCGCCCAACATGAACACCAAAGCCTGATTAGCGGGTTCCTCTGGCTTTGAAGGAAGTGTGATACCTCCAAGGAGAATGTCTTGAGCTCGGTCCAATTCAAAGGCTGTAGCTATTTCCATTTTGTGAAGAAAAAGTACTCAGTCTTTCTCCACGTTTTCAATGGTTTCGGCCTTGCACTTCATAACATCAAAAACTTCTTGAAGAATTCCTGGAAGAAATTTCAATCCCTGGATCCTCCGCACCAACGACCTGCTAGATGGGAGGGGGTAACCCAACTTCCTCAGCGTCTCGTACCCGGTCGTTCCGAAAGCGAATTTAATTTGCAAACCTTGTTTAACTGTCTCCACAGACCAAGTATGACCCTGGGTACTGTTTTTAGAAAGAGCACAGACCTGATCTGCATTCAAGAAGCGTATATTTCTTTCGAAATTCTCAGCCTTACTTTCAAGCTTTTGGACTTGCTTTCTGAGGTTCTGGATTGTGTTCGTAGTGATGCTGTGATGTTATCGAAGCGTGGCATATTTTCTTTCTATGTCTGCCAACTGCTTTTTCAGCTGAGCATAGTTTCTTTGTGTCTCACTAACTGTGGCAGTTTCATCAGTCGAGTTTGCTATTCTGATGTTCAAAGCTTCGACACCTGGGCTGTTCACTTCCATGTTGTCCGTTGACGTTTCTTGTGATACCGCTTCAGATGGCTCCGGGAGCATTTCCACTACGTCTGAGGCGGCGTGAGGTACATCGGCAGGGTCGCTCACCTCTTTGTGGTTTAACCTGGACACAGGCAGTGCTCTTTCCCTCAGTGGCTTTCGCTTCCTCGGAGCAACTGGATGCAGAAAAATTTACAAACCAATTGTGACATCAAGCACTAGGTCCAGGAAAACGCTAGGCTTTAGGGATTCAAAATGAAAAAGAGAGAGAAGGAGAGAGAGTGCGAAGAATATGGTAAAAAATGCAGGAGAGAAAATGACAGCAGCCATGCTTTTCAGCCTGAGTAGGTCATTATAGGTGCGTTTCTGAGAAAGCTTAACGCTGTAGATAGTCTAAAAGTTCCTTGCTCGCGGCTGGTCTATAGGTGGCACGTGGTTCACATGTGCAGCTCGCACGTGTACGTAGAAATATAAATGTGTAAGGATGAAACGTGGGGTGTTGGAACTTTTCTGGGAAAAGACCATTTGCGGAAAAAGTAACGCAAGAATGAGGGAGGACGCGTAGAAACAGTGATTCTTAAACATATAGATAAAAATAAAATTAAAATAACAACAACAACAATAGTAATAATAATAAAGTGAAAACAGAGATTGGAACGGAGAGAAGACAATGGTAAAATATATCACAATAACATGGAGGTGGCATAACTATTAGTATTTTGTACGGCTCTGGTCTCAGTAGCAGGGCCATGACATCGTTAGCTTTTTGTGTATATACATCTCATTAATATTGTGTATATAGATCTCATTGTGTATATAGATCTCATTATTATTGTGTATATAGGTCTCATTAATATTGTGTTAAAACATGGAAAACGAGCCCTTAGGTACACACTTCTTTCCCTTATTTCATTAAACGAGGGTCTCGTACTGGCAGACTTGGTGTCATTAGGTTGTATACGAGGGACTATTAATCAGCTGCCCGCTCATAATAGGTTCACGTGCTACGTGACGCCAAACATGTCCATAGAAGAGTGTTTTCACACTCGTCGCTTGGCTTATATATGGCGCTGACTGTCACTCCTACTTCTAAATTCACATATCAACCAAAAAAAGATGATGGGGAGAAGGCCGCTGTGGTAGCTCAGTGTAATAAAGAAAAAAAAAGCTGTGGTAGCTCAGTGGTTAGAGCATCGAACGCGTTATTTGAAGGTCGTAGGTTCGATTCCTGCTCACGGCTGGTTATTTTTTCATCCACTTTTATTTCTTCTTATATACACTCCATTGGTTCTGATAACCTCCCCTGTACATTCCTTGGCATTACTGTCTGTTAGATCTCATTAATATTGCGTAAAAACATGGAAAAGGAGCCCTTAGGTACACACTTCTTTCCCTTATTTCAATAAACGAGGGTCTCGTACTGGCAGACTTGGTGTCATTAGGTTGTATACGAGGGACTATTATTCAGCTGCCCCCCCCGCAGGGGCGTCTGTGCAAGTAGGCGTTTGGTGTGCAGCGACACCACAGACCCGAGCTAACGGGGGAGTTTCTACTCCCTCCCACGCCCAGCCGTGCGTGGCTTTGCAGTGTCCGGGGAAAAGGGGATCCTGGAGGTTGAGCCGACGCTGGGTGATTGGACCGTTAAGGCCCCCCGGCAGAGGCAACAAACCCCTTGGCCCCGGCTTCACGTAGACGGCACCCAGGGGAAATCGGCAGTCGCCTTTTTCTATCTCTCTCTCCCTACATCTTCGTCTTTGTCTCTTACTATTTATCTGTCCTGTCTTCTACTCTCTTCCGTTTACTTCCAAACTTCCTGGCGGCTAGGGTTAACCCTGTGCAAATAGCCTACCTTGGTCTAGGCGCATTGGGTTATAGTAGCGTTGTACGGCTGGCGTCTGCAGGTTTTAGCATCTGCAAACTTGCAGCGTCCCCTCGTTGGGCTCCGTGGTGGGTGGCCGCCAACGCTTCTGAAAAAAATTAAACTGGCATGCATTGAGCGTTTCCCTTATTAAGTGATCGTACCGCCTTAAAGCGCGTACGTACCGAAGACTTAGGCTTTTTCAACCGATCAAGTGAAAACTTCCCCCATTTTCATGCTATACATAGTGAGATAAGCAGCATGCAAGCCAGAACTGTATCCCCCTTTGTAGTAGCCAGATGTCTCACAGAAACTCTTGGAGCTGGGTACAAAGTTACCAAAATGGCCAGCGGAGACCTCCTCATAGAAGTTTGAGAAAAAGAACAGTTTGAAAAGCTACAGAACCTTTCAACTTTTGGTGACACTCCCGTCACTGTAACGCCACACAGATTTATGAACACAACCCGTGGAGTAGTATCTGATGCTGATTTGCTCGGCTTGACTGAAGAGGAACTTCTGGAGGGGTGGAAGAGTCAGAATGTGACCAATGTACAAAAGATCATTATTAGAAAATACAACAAGGTAACACCAACAAAACACCTAATACTCACATTCTCTTCCAGTAATTTGCCAGAAAGTATTCAAACAGGGTACACGAAGACGTCGATCAGACCATACATACCTAACCCACGTCGTTGTTTTAAATGCCAGAAGTATGGACACGGCTCACAAAGCTGTCGTGGTCACCAAACGTGTGCACAATGTGGAGTGTCAGGCCACAATTTTGACGATTGCGGAGAACCATCACACTGTGTGAACTGTGGTGGAAATCATGCCGCATACTCACGGTCTTGCTCACTTTGGAAAAAAGAAAAAGAAATATTCACTCTTAAAGTCAAAGAAAATATTACATTCAAAAAAGCAAGACGAAGAGTGTCGCCATTTTACGGTACAACATATGCTGATGCGGCCCGTCAGGGGGCAACGCCGCACCAGCCCTCGCCACCCCTTCGGCCAGCGCAAAGCGAGCCGTCGGCTGTGGCGCCTGCCTCCAAGGCGGCAGTAGTTCAGTCTACTCCGCCTCCAAGCAAATTGAGGCTGGAGACTCCAGGGTCCTGTGGTCTCAAGGCCTCACCTCACCAAGCGAGGCCTAAAATCCAAACCACCAGCTCGCATGTGCGGCCATCCAGTGCCTCTGAGGAGGCAATGGATACAACGGTACCCTTGGTACCAAAAGAGCGGCGCGCCTGCTTAAAGCGCGCCAAGAAAAACAAAAACCAATAACGGGGCCGGACGACCGTCCTGCCACCTGAATTAACGAGCTCACTCCAACACAGGATACTCTTTGTACACACAGCAGCATCCCTTTTGTTTAAATCTGCTGACAGAAATATTACAGTGGAACATCCGAGGCCTTCTTCGAAACCTCGATGATTTACAAGAACTCCTCCATGAACACAATTCAAGAGTGCTGTGTGTACGACACACCTAAAACGAACAAACACAGACTTTTTACGTAACTACGTAATCTTCTGAAAGAATAGAGATGATGCCGTGCCACCATCCGGTGGCGTAGCGGTTATAGTTAGTCAAGGTATAGCATGCACCCAATTACCCCTTAAAACCTCCCTAAAGGCGGTGGCTGTCCGAGCAGTTATTCTAAACAAACTTGTCACTGTCAGCTCTTTGAACAAACCTCCGCACCACCATCTTGAAAAACTTCAATTTTAGTCTTTAATCGACGAACTACCTGAACCTTATCTGGTCCTTGGGGACCTGAACGCACATAATGGCCTGTGGGGTGACTCTCGCTGTGAAGCACGAGGTCGTCTCATTGAACAATTCCTCATTTCATCAGGTGCTTGTCTGTTGAATAGGAAAGAGGCAACATATTATAGCCTTGCCAACAAAACTTACTCTTCCATAGACCTCAGTATCGCATCTCCTTCACTTGTACCATTACTTCAGTGGAAAGTTATAAATAATCCATACGGAAGTGACCTTTTTCCTTTAGTTTTGAGTACACCAATAATATATGATTGTCCTCCACATGTTCCCGAATGGCTGGTAAACAAAGCCGACTGGGAACAATTTTAAAAAGTTACTCACTTAAATTGGACTGACATATGCGGATTAGGCATAGATTAAGCTGTGCAGTACTTCACGGCCTTTCTTACTGACGCAGCAGCCAAGTGCATTCCACAAACATCTGGACTGCCCGGCAAACGACACGTCCCGTGGTGGAACACTGAGTGTCAGAATGCGCGAAAGGAACAGAACAGGGCATGGAGGTTACTGCGCAACTCGCCGACAGCGGAAAACCTTGAGAGCTTTAGGAAATAAAATCTCGAGGCAGGAGAACGCGTCGGCAGGCCAGAAGAGAAAGTTGGCACAAGTTTTTATCAGGGATAAATTCACATACACAAGAGTCCAAAGTCTGGAACATGGTTCGTAGGGTAGCAGGAAGAAAAGTACACTCACTTCCACTCGTAAACACTCAGGGTGATACCTTGGAAGATCAGGCAAACTTCCTCGGTGCACACTTTGAACGGGTATCCAGCTCATCCCACTATACTGACACTTCAAAAATACAGAACAAGAATAGAAAAGCAGAAACTCGAGCATAAATCCACTAGATACTAAGCATATAACCAAGCTTTCAGTCTAGCTGAGCTCCGAACATCTCTAAACTTCTGCAGTACTTCTGCCCCAGGTTCTGACCGTGTGGTGTATGAAATGTTAAAAAACGTACCAGCAGAAACACGAAAAACCTTTCTTTGTTCGTACAATTCTATCTGGTTTTCTGGCACTATCCCTACCTCCTGGAAAGAGGCTATTATTATTCCCACTTTGAAAGAGGGCAAGGACCCTTCTTTAGCTTCAAGTTACAGGCCTATTGCACTTACAAGCTGCTTGTGCAAAGTCTTCGAAAAAATGATAAACTGTCGACTTGTACATATCCTTGAAACAAACAATTTGCTCGACCCATTTCAGTGCGGGTTTCGAGAAAGTAGATCCACCACAGACCACCTTGTTCGTATCGAGGCACAGATCAGAGACGCCTTCGTCCATAAACAATATTTTCTCTCAGTGTTCCTCGATATCGAAAAGGCTTATGATACAACATGGCGTTTTGGAATTCTAAGAGACCTGTCTCACCTTGGTGTGCGCGGAAGAATGTTTCACATAATCGAAAGTTACCTGTCAAACCGGACATTCCGTGTCCGTGTGGGCAGTGTTCTCTCACAAACATTTGTCCAGGAAACAAGCGTGCCACAAGGTGTTGTGCTCAGTTGCACACTTTTTATTATCAAAATGAATTCCTTGCACTTGTTCATCCCCCGCAATATGTTCTATTGTACATATGTCGACGACGTTCAGCTTGGCTTCAAGTCATGCAACTTGGCAATGTGTGAGCGGCAGGTTCAGCTGGGTTTAAACAAGGTCTCCAAATGGGCAGAAAAAAACGGATTTCGACTTAACCCACAAAAAAGCATGTGTGTCTTGTTCTCTCGAAAGAGAGACATGCACTCCGAACCTGACATTCGACTGAATGGGCAACGTCTGTCTGTCAAAGTCGAGCATAAATTCTTAGGCTTAATCTTGGACAACAAGTTGACCTTCGTACCGCACATCAAGTATTTAAAAACAAAATGTTTAAAAGCCATGATTGTTATAAAAGTGTTGTCACGTACTACTTGGGGTAGTGATAGGCAATGCCTCATGAATCTGTATCGAAGCCTCATTCGCACCCGCTTAGATTATGGGGCTGTTATTTATCAGTCTGCAACTCAAAGTGTTTTGAAGATGCTGGACCCCGTGCACCATTTGGGCATCCGCCTTTCTACAGGTGCTTTTCGCACCAGCCCTGTAGAAAGCCTTTACGTTGAGTCAAATGAGTGGTTGCTTCATCTGCAGAGAACTTACATGTCCTTTGTATATTTTCTTAAGGTGAAAGCAGGCAAGATGCACCCCTCATACTCTACTAATAATGATCTGTCGAGTTACATTCTGTTTCAAAACAGGCCTTCGATGAGGCAGCCCTTCTCAGTTCGCCTGAAGGGTCTAGCTGAAGAAACTGGAGTGTCACTTGAACACAGTTTAATGGCTCTTGTAGCATACCCGCCACCGTGGCAGTGGCAGACTATAGACTGCGATGTGTTTTTCCTAGAAGTTACAAAACAGGCATCTATTGCCCATATCCGAACATAGTTCCTGGAAATTCAACGGAAATACACACGTCCTGAGTTCTTTACAGATGCCTCCAAGTCTAACTCCTCTGTGTCCTACGCTGCTGTCGGCCCATCTTTTTCGGATGCTGGCCCTCTACATGCAGGCACAAGTATCTTCACAGCGGAAGCTTACGCGATACTTGTGGCAGCTAAACACATCAAACAATTACAAATACAAAAAGCAGTAATTTATACAGACTCCCTCAGTGTGGTAACGGCTCTGCACAGTCTTAAAAAACAAAAAAACCCTGTCCTCGTCTCACTTTACTCCATTTCATGCACACTCTACACACTCAACCAACATGTTGTAGTGTGCTGGGTGCCAGGGCACCGTGAGATTCAAGGCAACGTGATGGCGGATCAGCTTGCTGCATCCGTCCACGAAAGCACCGCCACGACACCCATATCAATCCCGGCCCTTGATCTTAAGCCGTCTCTTAAACGAAAGCTCAGGGACTATTGGCAGAGCAAGTGGGATAGACACATACAAAACAAACTACACGTTATCAAGCCACACCTTGGCTATTGGCCACCAGTATCAAAATCACGTCATACACGGGTAACGATAACGAGGCTCAGGATAGGACACACATACACGACACACTCATATCTTTTGTCCGGTGGCGATCCACCCTTGTGTGAGAGATGTGGTGAAGCACTAACAGTTCTTCACATTTTAGTTCAGTGCAAACAATTGCACACTCTAAGAAAACAACACTTTCCATTACCCTACCGACAACATAAGTCTTTACACCCTGCAATGTTCGTCGGTAGGGAACCGCTTTTTAGTCATCAATCATTGTTAGCGTTTTTAAAAGAAATTCATAGTTTTCATATCATATACCATGACATTCCGTAGCACAACCTCTCCAGAGAGGTTTTCGCTGCGGTGGCTACACAACAAAGCACTTGCCTCACGGCCCTTGGACGCAAGGGTATGAACGAGTGAGGCACTTGTGCTAATGCCATACATGTCCACCATCGTTTTTATTATCACCAACTTTTGTCATCTATTCGCACCACACACACCTTTCACGGCATAGTCATGATTTTATTACTTGTATGTTTTTACCCGCCCTACCGCGAGGAATTATATGGCCCTTATACAGCCGCTAATCACAATAATTGTCCACACTCCTTGTCCCATGAACTGGCGCTCTTTGGCCATCAAATGGCCCTTGCGCCAAAAAACACCATATATCATCATCATCATCATCATAATCAGCTGCCCGCTCATAATAAGTTCACGTGCTACGTGACGCCAAACATGCGCATAGAAGAGTGTTTTCACACTCGTCGCTTGGCTTATAGATGGCGCTGACTGTCACTCCTACTTCTAAATTATTCGAAGGTTGTAAGTTCGATTCCTGTTCACGGCTGGTTATTTTTTCATCCACTTTTCTTTTTTCTTATATACATTCCATTGGTTCTAATAACTTCCCCTGTACATTCCTTGGCGTTACTGTCTGTTAGATCGCATTCATATATATATATATATATATATATATATATATATATATATATATATATATATATATATATATATATATATATATATATATATATATATATAATATCATTAGTTGTTGTCGAGCGTCCGCCATTACTTTGGTAACGAAGGTGAGCCCTCATACTGAATAAGACACTGCGCACGGTGGAAAGTGTTTACCTTTGAATGGGAAAAGCGTTGGTACAGCATTTGGCTCCAGCTTCTTCCATCCATCTGCCCACTTTTGCTCAACACAGCATTCTTCAAAGTGAGCCTGTACGGAAAATTGACGTTATTAATATACGTGATTTGTTCCTTCGAGCAATAAGGACAAAGTACGACAAATCAATAAAATCGAACAAACTGCACGAATACGGCACGACTTCCGCACACGAGCATAACATAGAGGTGAAATTCTCCTAAATAATTTCACCTACTTCCATTACAGATATGATAAGCGAGAATAACTTTCAAAATAGCATAATAATTTTCCTGCACGACATAACGTATAAAATACCTTTATAAAGAACACTGCGAAACACAAGCATAGCGCTTCACATGTTTTGAGCTCTCAAATTTACCCCTCACACTGCTATGTAGGCGCAAAGATAGGTAATGAACAATTTCGTTAAAATAAGCGCAATGCGCCTCAGATAGCAACAGCCCTCGTGGTTCATAAAGATTGATCATATTTTCCAAGGCTGTGCCTTAGTTCATTATATCAAGTGAAAAAAAAAGAGCTGTAAATGCACCGGAGGTTCCATATGTTGGTCCCCGCTGTAAATGGCTACGTTGCTACCAATCTGAACACATAAAATATCAAGTCTGCGTCTCAGAAAAAGTGGTGCAGACACGGTGGCATATGTATTTCACACGGCTACGAATCAGGTACTCACATTGCATATACAGGTATGGTTTGTCGGCTGCCACTTGTCCCGCTTGATTTTAGCGGTTCATACGAGCCGTCTTTTCGGGTCTCTGGGAAAGGAAAAAATTCTGCAGCCATTTTTAGCGCTGTTACTGCATTGCGTAACGAAGCACCCAGGCATTCTGCGCAAAGACAGCGTGAAGAGTGGTGCTTTCCGTGTCGAGCGAAAGAGTCGGCGCGAGCAGAAAGCAAGAAAATGGCGTCGGAGCTCCCCGAGAACCGGTTGTGGCGGCAACTGCTCCGTCAGAGTGGCTTCACTCTAAGCGGGGGTGCGCGCATCAAGGCACCCTAGTGCGGATGGCCGTACGCCCTCTCTGACACCGGCCAGGAACAAAGGAGGTCGAACCCGCACCCCCCCCCTCTCTGCGAGCCGAGGATGACAGCGACCAAAGAGTAAACGTCTACCCTTGTTCTCTGTACTATCTCCTCACGACATTTGCGTGCTATTGCTAACGTCTAGCAACAAAGCGCCGTTTTGTTGACCTAGTCTGTCGCCTTATTCGCCCGAACCCGTGTAGCTGCAATAAGACTAGCTACTGATAGGGGATGTAAATCGTGCACGGTACGACTGTGGTGTGGCAGGGACATTAGTTAGGCTTCTGTGTCAGCCGTACATAGGGCGGACCCCCTACATCTGACGCCCAACGTAACGAATTTGGCAACGCGGCTAGTTTTGTGGACGCGAGCAACTACCGACGCTCCCCCACACGTGGGATAACAGGCATGTCCAAATTCTAAGATTTATCAATGTTGTCTGATGTCGCGTCGCAAACTGGTGATATCTTGGCGAACGCGGGGGCACTGTTAGGACTTTCCGACAGCATAGAATTTGGTTGTGTTACGTGAGATGATCAGGAGAGTGCAGAGACGACGTTAGCAGAGATTAGGCCTACGACGGAAAGCATTACGCATGGCGCTCCGGCATCTCGCGACGCGAACAGAGAGGCGCCACCACAAGTTGCTCCGGCACGCACCGCAACTGCAGGCGAGTCTGCGGGCAACGGTTTGGCCTCGAGCGAGGTAATCTTACAAACTGCGCTGTCAGTTATGCAAAACCTCGCGAGCACCCTGCAGAACACAGCGCAGGCCTCCGTGCAGACTGTGCGACCACGTGTCTAGGTAGACATACCTACCTACGCGGGTTACCACGACTGCAAGAGCGCCAACGAGTATCTTGATCGGTTGCTCTGTTATCAGCAGGCGACGGGGCTTTCTGACGCTGAACTTCTCGTGCGCGTGGTCCCGGTGTCCCTCACGGAGCAAGCGGCCCGATGGTTCCGACTAATTGGACATCGAGCCCGCACGGTAGAAGAGTTCCGTGACAGCTTTCGCGGCGAATTACTACCGACTAATTATGAGTGGCGTTTGCGCAAGGAGTTGGAGCTACACACGCAGCATTCGGATGAATCCTTGCTGGAGTATGTACGGGCAATGGACGAACTGTATCGTCTCGCTAACCCTCACGCCACCAAAGCGGAAAAAGTCGAGTGCGTTACGCTACAAGCGGACCCGAATTTTGTGGCACATTTCAGAGGATTTAAGTTCGCAGACGTAGAAGAGCTCGCCACTGGGGCGAAGCGCATAGAAGGGGACCTCTTGCCATGCGATCATATCGCCCACCTCTGCCCGCAGCGCAGTCAATAGAACCTCGCTGTGCGTGGAATGGCGGTGCGGTAGTTTCACAAGCGTTTAGGGGTAACGCGTCGGCATCATTCGCTGATGAGCAAGTACCACGTGGTCGGGAGCTGTCAGACCACCCTTTGGACTCGTGCGCTTAAGCGCTCCGTGTGACCCACGCCACCTCGACGCGTGACATTCCAAGGCAGGAGCACGTGGTCGGCACGAGGCCTAACGAGCGGCGCAACCCACAGCGTGGACTACCTGATCGTGGCGACTTACGATAGGGCCGGCGTAGTGTCCGCGGTCTTTGCTATCGGTGCGGTGCGCCGGGGCACATCGCCCGCGAATGTGACCGCACACCGGGTGAGGAGTAAACGTGTGGTTCGGGAAACGGATGACGCCGCCAGTAATCCACATCGAACCCCATGCGGTGATCAGTAATTTCACAGATGCGTTCAGATCACTTGCACCGTCAATCTGTCACGCAGGCGATGCCGTAGACTCACCCGCACCGCTAATCGAGTTAACGATAGCTCGAAGAAGTTCGTAGCACTTTTGAATACTGGGGCAAGCACTTGTTTGTTCGGCGACGATTAGTTGCACCACCTCCGCGAGAATAGTATCCGCTTGACAAAGCAACACCATCCTCCACCTGGCTACGTGCACAGCCCAATTGAGCGGTGCGGTTGGCCAAGTGAACCGCAGGCATAGACGCATGAGGCGACAACGTTTCGTGCATCCTGGGCTGTCAATGTCTCTAATCCTGGGTTGAGACTTTCTCGCAAAGTCGGGTATTGTCATTGACATTGCAAACGATGGTTACCGCGAGTGTGACGGAGACGAGCTAACGCTTTTCTCGGAGGCCCCCGCATGGACAAAAGCATGGCAATCTCAGGGAGAGGCACGAGTACGCGAGGAGGAAAGCGCGCCGAGAAAGCGAGTAACTACCCCTCCGGAACGGTCGGAACAATGTGCTTCGCTACAGGAAAGAGCAGTGCACTCGTTTTTGGTAGAGGCATAGAGACTACTAGAAGGGGAGCGAGCGCAACTGTCGTCGCTTTTGTACTAGTATGACGCCATGTTTACTGACCGTCCCGGCCACACTACGCTGGTCAAGCATAGAAATGACACGGGTGATGCACGACCTTGGAAATGCGACCCCCGACCGATCAGCTTGGCTAAGCGGAAAGCACTTGACGCCGCCTTGGACGAACTCATTGACACAGGCGTAGTTGAGAGGTCAAACAGCTCATGGGGTTTCCCAGCAGTTCTAGTTGCAACGAACGATGATACATATCGCCTTTGTGTAGAATACCGCAGGCTGAATGAGGTTACAAAGAAGGTGGCATACCCTCTTCGCTCCATTTCATCGCTAGTATCCAACCTATATAGGCGGGGCGAAGTACTTCACTACGCTCGATGCTAGTCGTGGATATTTTCTGGTTGAGATGTTCGAGCGGGATAAAGATAAATCGGCTTTCACATGCTACAAAGGACTTTCCCAACTCAGAAGAATGTCTTTCGGCTTGGTTGGAGCTCCCGCTATGTATCAAAGACTAATGGACCGTGTTTTGGGAGATGCAAAGTGGCAGCACGCAGTCGCATAGAAGACTTAGTGGTTACTTGAAAACGTTCGAAGAGCACTTGCGCCATTTGAGAGACGTTCTAGAAAGGCTGAGGTTCGCGGGCATCACTCTGAACCGAAACAAAGCTTAGATAGCAGTGACCCGAATAAAATAATTTGGATTTAAGCTTCACGAGGATCCCATTTGGACAGATAAGGGTAAGTTTGAAGCGATAGTGAGCTATCGATCGCCCAATAATATCGGTGAGCTCAGGCGCTTTCTGGGGATGGTGAACTTTCATCGCCAATTCTTTCCAGACTGCGCGGCAGTGCAGGCAGGCGTCTTTGTCAAAGCTCTTGAGGAATGGCGAGCGCTGTGTTTGGAGACAAGAGCGGGAGGCCGCATTGCGTCGCCTCACGAAGTTGCTGGCCAACACCGCTCAGCTGAGGCTACCCGATTTGAACAGGGAGTTTGTTATTCACACAGGCGCAAGTGACCTGGGCTTAGGAGAATTCTGCGTCAGGAGCATGGATGTTTCCTCCTACCGATTGCGTTCGCGAGCTGTACGTTAACGCTGGCGGAGAGGAACTACTCCGTAACCAATAAAAAGAGTCTCACGATAGTTTTCGCTCTCCGTAAGTTTGAGTTTTACATCACAGGAGTTGCTTTTGTGATTGAAACTGCCTACATAACGCTCACTGGGCTGAGGCGCTTGAACGAACCAAGTGGCCGCCTGGCGCGTCGGTCATTGCTGCTGCAGCGTTAAGACTTCACCGTTCGCTACCGCAAGGGTAAGAAGAATGCCGCGGCCAACGCGCTATCACGTGCTCCAGTCCGACACGAGGCAGGTCACGCGACTAATTCGGAACGAACTGAGCGCGAGACAATCGCGCTAACGCAAACACCGGAGCAAACGTTAGTTAGAGGTAATTGTCATGTCAAGTTAGAGGTAATTGTCATTAGCGGAGAGATTGTTTTCAGCGAAAGGGAACTGTTAGAAGCTCAACAGAAAGATTCATTTTGTCGAAAAGTGTTCGACGGTGTTACGAAGACGAGGCGCCAACACGGTCCCGAAGACGCCTCTGCTCCGAACTCCGCCGACACGGTCAACAGCTGTTTGGTAGCGTGTGTTACTCAGCTCGCGACTGCTTCTACGCAGAGCTGATAGACGAGCCAACGAGGCGATGGTGAGTTAAGGCAAAGTTTATGTACAACAAAGAAATAGACGCGTTCCAAATTCGGCACTGGGGCTGACAGCTCAGAGACTCGAAGAGCCAAGCTCTCTTCTCTGACACATAGGCCTACGGCTGGCGTCGCGCCGCAAGGCTTTTTTCATTGGCACCGGGTGGATCCTTTGAGTAACCAAATGTCCTACCAGAAGGGCCGCTGGCCGTGGTGTCGGAATCCTCGAATGGGCCTGCTGCTGCGCATGGTTGCGTCAAGGACGAGTGACGTTCCTACGCATTGCGTAAGACTTGCCAGATTGGAAGGCGCCAATAGCTTCAATGGGCTCGCGGGCTGAGGAAGCTCGTGGTGCGTGACAGACCGGCGCCGCCGCTTGATGACGTTGTTGACTTGATTGCGTCAGGCGGGCTCGATTGACACAGATTGCCTCTGAAGAGGCATTGATTTCGGTGTGGACTCGCAGACGTAACAGCACCCCGCCGCGAGACAATGCGCTGGAAAGACGAGCTGCTTCCACGTGGCTCAGATGTCGGGCGCGCTAGTTCACCAGGTCCTTCCAGGTTCACCTCTAGGGCAATGGGGAGAATGCAGCTCCAGACTCCGTTCCATGAACACATCCCATTCTTGAGGACGGATCCCAGCTCCACTGGCTTGTCGCCACAACTTGTCGGCCAGCTAAACTCGTCTCTTCTGACAATTTTTGGTCTCAGCACTTGTCGACGGTTCTGCAACTTGTGAGGAACGGTTCGGCAACAGACAACACATGACAGAAGCAAGTGCCCTTGGTCACCCGACAGAACACCAGACAAAGTACAGTACAACCTATACCTAGCCACGTGTCTATCGGAATTTCGTTCCTTCTACATCAAGAGGCGCACGTGAGACACAAAACTCTTAAAATGAGAACTCAAATTCTTTACACGTACGACAACGTATTGAAATAGAATACAACATAAAGTTCGCCCCTTGAGATCAATCTGGACGAGAGCGCTGAGCTAAGGCTGTGATGAGGGAAAAAGTTTGCGCCGAATCGACAGCGAGAAACCGAAAGGTGGAGAAGTTACTAACTAAAACGCACGGCTCAATGCGTCTGTATTAGCGTTTAGCTTTCCTTTTTTTGTAGTGAACGTCAAAGTTGTGCTGTTGGAGTATCATGCTGCACCTCAGTAACCGGCCACATTTAGGCGACATGTTATTTAACCAAGCTAGAGAACAACGGTTCGTTTTGACCACAAACCTCGAACCGGATTCATAACAGGCTAGCTTTTGAACGGCCCACACGAGGCAAGCGCATTTCTTTTCAGAGGTACTGTATGCCTCTTCCCTGCCGCTGAGTTTTTGACTTAAATATAAAACTGGCCTTTCGTTACCAGCGCTGTCTTCCTGGCACAATATAGCTCCCATGTCATGATCACTCGCGTCGCATTGAATCACAAATCTCTTAGAGAAATCGGGTGCCATGAGAACGGGTTTTTCGCTTTGAGCCTGTTTCAGCTGGCAAAACGCATTCTCCTTTTCTGAGTCCCATACTACTTTAACCAGCTCGGACTTTCGAAGTGCGTCAGTTAGAGGGCTGGCAATGCCAGAGTAGTTATGCACGTAATTCTCATAGTATCTAGCTAGGCCCAAGAATGCCCTTACCTCAAATTTTGTGGTTTATCGAGGATAATTCATGACGGCGGCTACCTTAACTTGTGAAGGTCTACGCCAACCAAACCTTACAACGTGGCCCCGGGAAGACACCTCGAAGCACCCTAAGGTGACATTTAGTAGGTTTCATGGTAAGACCAGGCTCTTTCAACCTGTTCAGCACGACACGTAAGTGCTCGACATGTTCTTCGCAGTTGTTTGAGAAGATGGCGTTATCGTCAAGATATGGCTAAGCGAACTCAGGGAGGTCTCCGAAAACACGGTCCATTAAGCCTGAAAAACAAATGGGTGCGTTTTTCAATCCAAAGCTCAGCTTAAGTGGACGATACGTTCCAAATTGAGAAACGAATGCGGCATAGCGGCTATCACGCTCCGTAAGGGGGATTTGCCCATACCCTGGCACGAGGTTGAACGTGGAAATACAGCTGGACTGTGACACAGTTTCTAATCTCTCCTCTAGGTTTGGTATCGGGTACGTTTGGTCTCAAGTTATGGTGGTAAGACGCCGATAATTGATGCTTTGCCTCGGTCGAATCTTTTTCCGGCACTTGAAGCAATATTACAGGGGATGTATAGTCACTCTCGCCCGGCACTATGACTTGCAACTCCAGCATTTTACTGATCTCCTCTTTTTATTGATCTCCTCTTTTCATGATCTGCTTTTGCACAGAGGAACAACGGTATGGCTTGCTTCGGATTGGCTCCTCACAAGTTAGCTCCATTTCGTCTTCAATCACCGTCGTGTTTCCGGGACGGTCTAAAAACAGGTCTTCAAACTTGGAAACAATCCTTCTCAGGTCCTCCATCTGGGCTTCACTTAACCTAGGCTCTAGGTTCAACTGCTCCAAGATTACCTCCGATCCCCTTTCGATTACATCACTAGTGGTCAAAATTTCTGCTCCATTTTCCTCTGAAGCATTCAAAAGCAGATTTACGACCGCTTGACATTGAGCGTATGGTTTCATCAAGTTATCGTGGCAAACTTTGTTCGGCTGTCTTCCTAATTTCACTTCATAATTGGTATCAGAAAGCTTCGATATTACTTTGGCGGGCCCTTCTCAATGAACCTCAAGCTTGTTTTTTTTGACAGCCACAGCAGCATTACCTGACTTCCTACTTCAAAAGCACGCTCCTTCGCCGATTTGTCGTAGTACTCCTTTGACAACACTTGTGCAGCCTTCATGTGGCTTTCCACAAGATCTTTCATTTTTCCAAGCCTCTGAAGGAGGTCTAGAACATGCGCAACTACATTAGGGTCCTCATCGAATCCCTCCCAGGCCTTACGTAGCATTCGCAATGATGTTCTCAAACTTCACCAATACACAAGCTCTGCAGGGCTAAAACCAGCGCTCTCATTAGGAGCTGATCTCAAATCGAACATAGCGGGAGGAATACACGCTTCCCAGTCGCATTTGTGCTCGTTGCAAAGAGCTCTCAGTATCCGTTTCAGAACGGAATGCATAAGCTCTACTTGATTAGATTGCGCGTGATGGATCGAGCTGTGCACTACTTTTATTTGACATTTATCCAAAAAGGTAGAGGTAAGGCAGCTGGTGAATACACTACCATTGTCGCATTGGATTACAGAAGGAAATCCGACGCGTGCAAATATAGATAGCAGTGCACCACGACATGAGAGGAATTGAGCTCCTTAAGTGGTCTCGCTTCCGGAAATTTTGTGGCTACACAGATAGCCGTCAGGATGTACCGACAACCTTGCCTTGACCCTGGCAATGGCCCGACAATATCAATTACCAGGAACCGAAAAAGTTCTGTGGTAATTGGCACATGATTCATGAGTGTCTTCCACTTGTCCGTGGATTTTCCCGCTCTCTGACAAAAGTCGCATGAGTGTACAAAGTCTTCGATATCCTTCCAGCATTTCGGCCAATAAAACTCAAGGGAAACTCTAGCCTTTGTCTTTTTTGAGATGCCCTGCCCACGCGTTTTCACGCGCCAGTTCCAATAGTTGGCGACGATACTTTTGTAGCACCAAGAGCTGCTCCTACTTGCGACCTTGCGCATTTGTGTAGCTCCGATACAGGAACCCTGCTTTCTCAAAAAAGGAAACACTCTCTTTCTGTTTTCCCAAGTTTACGCTTTCGATTAGCGCTTTAATCGAGAGGTCCTCACGCTGGTCTCGAATGAGCGTTTCTCGATCAACCCTCGACAGCTCGCTCCGAATTTACGCTACAGGCGAGAGCGTTGCACCCTTCTCGCTCCGACTCAATGGCGCCATGTCGTCTCCTCCGTTGACACAAAC
Source organism: Rhipicephalus microplus (assembly GCF_043290135.1). Classification (NCBI taxonomy): domain Eukaryota; kingdom Metazoa; phylum Arthropoda; class Arachnida; order Ixodida; family Ixodidae; genus Rhipicephalus; species Rhipicephalus microplus. The sequence continues at coordinate 26,381,739 of NC_134700.1, read as the reverse complement.
CACGCCCGTCGCTTCGGCGACAGGCCGCTATCACAGGAGAATTTCCTGTCTGAGCTTCTGTCGACTCGCCACTAAGGTCACACAGATCAGCAGCTTTTGCACTTGGGGCTTGTGATCAAGTGAGGGCCAGGTACGCTAAGTTGGAGAAGAGCGATTTACGCTGCTCTTTGAGAAGCTGCTCTGAGTTATTAGAAAATAGATGAAGGAAATGATAGGAAAGCGCGGCAGACACAGTCGCTTCGGCGCGAAGCTTACCGAACGGGCCTTCAATGACAACCGTAGCGACTGCTAAGCAAGCACTCTGCTCCTCGGCGACTTGCCTGATCCACGCGCATTCTTCTGTAAAGTCATTCGGAGACACCAACGAAGGATGGGCAACATCCATGGTGTCCATTGTGTCTCGAAGTGCTCGACAAGTTTTCTCATTCACACTAATTTCTTGGAGATACGTTTCTAACCGCATGTTCTTTTCCGATTCTTAGATTGTTGCGAAAGCAAACTTTTGCTTACAGTTTATCGCGATGTGCCCTTCCTTTTTGCAGTTGTAGCAGATAAGCAGCTTCCGTGATTCAGACGCCCGTGTGGTATCAGTGCGTTGTTTAGGTACCGCACTTGATTTCTCCGCTTCCGTTTGCCCTTCCCCTACAGTGTCCTTAGTAAGAGACGGGTTCTTGAAATTCCGGTGCGATCAGGTTTCCTTGAAAAGCCCTCTTTCCTTTCATCCTTTTGAACGCGCACTACCCTGCTATGCACCTTTCGGCGAGTATAATACTCCTCAGCTAACTCTGCCGCCTTGTTTACCCGTAGTTCACCAAGTTTGTACTGCAGCCAAAGCTTGACATCCTTCTGTATGCAGCGGTAGAATTGCTCCAATGCAATAAATTCTACCACTTTATCGCGATCGTCATAAACACCTTCGCCCTTGAGCCATTCAAATAAATAGGCTTCAAGACTAAACCCGAAGTCAACGTATGACCCCTCTTTATCATACAGGAACCTTTGCCTGAAAGCCTCGGGTGAAATCTTATAACGTTTTAAGAGCCCTTCCTTATCATCGTCATAGTTCTTTAACGCGTCCCTCGATAAGCACGTTATCACGTTGGACACTTCGCCGGGAAGAAGAGCTTACAGGCTCTGCACCTAAAGAGACCTTTCCAAAGCACTTCGCTCACAGACGTGTTCAAACTTGACGAGATACTTCGCCATGTCCTCACGTACTACGAGCTGTGGCAGTTGGTCTCGAATTCTGTAACCGCTGACCTGAACGGTCGGAGAAGCTACGCTAGGCACCTGCGAACCCCGTAGGATTGCCATTTCTATTCGTTTAAACTCGAGGCGCTCCTGTCTCTCAGCCTCCTCCCGCTCGCGACGTTCGCGCCTTCCAGCTTCTTCACGTTCGCGAACTTCTACTTCTCGCCTTTCATTCTCTCGCGGCGTGTTTTGATATCCACCATGGCTTCATCGACTTCCTCAGTCGACACTCCTTCATCCTTCATGATGTCAAGAATCGCTTGCTTTTGTTTCGCACAGCCCAAAGCAATGCCGAGTTTCTCACAAATTTCGATGAGTTCCATCACTTTAAGGTTCTCCATCGTTCACACTAGCCTCTTGCTGTTTACTCCTGTCAAGAATCTACTTCCCATACCCACTATAAATCTACTAGCAAGACGCGCAAGCAATTTTTTTACACTACCATGTTTACACGCTCCGCATACTTTGGTTTCAAAGCGCTTTGACTTGGCTTGAAACGATCAAAGCTCACTTTAATGTTTCACACAGCCCTTCTCTAAACAACTATAACCTGTTCTAGAGTAGTCTGGTGAACTGTGGGGAAAACATGAGGCACTCACCGCATTGATGTCGCTGACGCCGGCCCATCTCGCAGCAGCCAAACACTGTTATGAAGACGAGACACCAACACGGTCCCGAAGGCGCCACTGGTCCGAACTCCGCCGACACGATCCCCAACCGTTAGGTAGCGTGTGTTACACAGCTCGCGACTGCTTCTACGCAGAGCTGATAGATGAGCGGACGAGATGACGGTGAGTTTAGGCAAAGTTAATGTACAGCAAATAAATAGAGGCGTTACCAATTCGGCACTGGGGCCGACAGCTTAGAGACACGAAGAGCCGAGCTCTCTTCTCCGACACATAGGTCTACTGCTGGCGACGCGCCGCAGGGCTTTCTTTATAGACACAGGGTGGATTCTTTGAGTAACCAAATTTCCAACCAGAAGCGCCGCTGGCCACGATATCAAAATCCTCCAATGGGGCTCGCCACTGCGCGTGGTTGCACCAAGGATGAGTGACGTTCCCACGCATTGCGTAAGACTCGCCAGACTGGAAGGCGCCGATAGCTTCAACGGGCTCGTGGGCTGAGAAAGCTCGCGGTGCGTTGCGTGACAGACCGGCGCCGCCACTTGATGACGTCGTTGAGTTGATCGCGTCAGGTGGGCTTGATTGCTGGCCTTCACACAGATTGCCTTTGCAGAGGCATTGACGTTCGGTGGGAGCTCGCAGGCGTAACAATGGGCTCCGGAAGCCGGGTGGTAGTGAGGCCTCCACGCACGAGGGGTAAGCTGTTGTTGCTGTCGGTGCGGAGCGCTTGGCAACAGCTGGTAGTGCTTTGAGCGCACTGAATTTATATCTGCTGCATTCAGACGGCATCCTGCTGAGGTAAACCCCGTCCGACGATGACACAAGTGAGTCACTCCAAGCCGTGATACCACTCAAGTTAAGAGGAGCTTCGCTACTTCGCTACGTTCATGACTCGTGCATTGCTGGGCATTCGAGTGGCCCTTAGACTTACGCTAAGTTATGTCGCCTCGCTACCTGACCAGGTATGAAGCGGGATGTGATTCGCTACGCCCGTTCATGTCGAGTGTGCCAAAGCGTCAAGCCAGGAGGTTCAATTCAATTCAGTTTATTCCGACATCACAGGAGACATTACAAAAGTCACAACAGTGATGCTGTGGGGCGAAAGCAAAAAGCCATTAAGGCTTGACGAAGGCTTTCGCACCATTTGACAACATAGCAACAGCAACAGCAGCATGAGATCATCAGTTATTATACAATATCAAAACATGTACTTCAAGGTCATGCCGATTTGCATTTTATTAACACGTTGAAAAACATTTACAGAACGGAGCAGTATAAATGGTTTATTGTAAGAAACTGTTTAAGGTTAGTGGCAGTAAGTAGCTCATCATCTGGCGACCATAGTTAGTACGTGTGTAAGGAATTTTCCAGTCATCGGTAGCTCGTGTGCTATAGGGGCAGGTATAGGGTGTCAAACGCGCTAAATCAGTAAGAAAAGAGTCGTGATTCTTTAAGGAAGTACGATATCGCTTCATTAAAATTGTATTGTATATCTCAGGCATTGGTTGTAAATTAAGGGCTTCGAAAATGGGTTTGGAATGTTCATCGCGAGGAACACCTGTAATTATGCGCACAGCCTTTTTCTGTAATCTATATATTCGGCCTAAGTTCTTTTCCGATGTGGTGCCCCATACTAGATAGCAATAGCTTAATGTAGATAAAAATAGCGAATTATATAGTAAGAGTTTAATTTTTTGTGGCAAGAGAAAACGTAAGCGCGATAAGATACCTACAGTACGAGAAAGTTTAGCATGGACAAACTCAGCCTGATCCTTCCATAGCATGTTTTCGTGGAAAAAAACTCCCAGAGTTTTCACTATCGGTTCAATCCTTATAGATTCTGAGCCAATCACTAATGATAAATCGCAGTTTACGGGCTTATTTATTGGACGAAAGAGCACAGATTTTGTTTTTGAGGTGTTTATAATTAGCGAATTTCTTATGCTCCAAATGTGCAGCAGTTTCAAGACACTATTTGCTTTGTCAACTAGTTTATGCAAATCGCAGTCTTTAAAAAATAAGCTGGTATCATCTGCATAAATAATAAATGTTGTATTGTTATCGATGTTTGTCAAGTCGTTCACATACAGATTAAAAAGCAGGGGACCCAGAATACTTCCTTGGGGCACGCCATGTGACAGTTTTTTAAAACTAGATGCGTAGCCATTTATATCTACTTTTTGCTGTCGGTATTTCAAATAGGTTTTTATGACACTTATAAAGTTCCCCCGAAAACCGTAGTGTTCTAGTTTTTTAATTAATGTAATGTGGTTGATTCTGTCAAATGCTTTTGAGAAATCTACAAAAATTCCAAGTGTATATATTTCCTTTTCAAATGCATCGAGTATGATTTCTTTTTGCATTAGTAGGGCAGTTTCTGTTGAGCGCTGCTTTGTGAAACCAAATTGAAAAGGCGTCATAATGTGGTGCTTGGTTAAGAATGACACTATTCGTTTATGTAACAACTTTTCAATTACTTTAGAAAATACAGGTAAAATAGAAATTGGTCTGTAATTGGTCATGCTATTTTTGTCACCACCTTTGAAAATAATAGAAACTTTGGCTATCTGAAGACGACTAGGAAACGTGCCCAATGAGAAGATTAAGTTAATGATGTATTCTAAAATAGGAGATATGACATGAATAACATGCTTAACTGGACGGATTTCCAGGCCGTCTACGTCACAACACCTGCTATTCTTTAGTGACATGAAATCTGCCGTAACCTCCTGTGTAGTCACTGGAAATAGAAATGCACTTTCGCCTACTTGCGAACCCATGAATCGCGCAAAATTATTGTCGTGCGAGCTCTCTCCAATAGAGGTAAAGAATTTATTGAAAGCTTCAGCAAGGTCATCACCAGTTAGAACGCGGTTGTCTACAATGAGTTTAGTCGGGTATGTGCTATCATCCGAGTGTGGGTGGAGCAACATGTTTAACTTTTTCCAGATGGCTTCGGACGTTTTGGTTTTTTCAGGGCTGAAAAGGTTGCTAAAATATTCAAGTTTGCTTGAGGTGGACGTCCGCCCAGCCTCATGCAGCCGATTAACAGTCAGACTCCCTTGCGAATTGCGGCATGTGACGTAATGGGTCCGTACCCCACAGCTCCTAGCAGAAACAAGTTCTTGCTGGTAATTACGGATCACTTCACTAAATGGCTGGAACTTTCCCCCTTAGGAAGTTGACGGCTCGAGTGATTTTAGAGAAGTTGGTCGAGGTTTTCACCAAGTTCGGGTTCTCTGAGCAGTTAATTACAGACAACGCGTCCTATTTCACTGCGGAGTTGTTTGATGACAGGTGTGCCGCGTTGGGCTTTAAGCCCAAGAAAACAACCGCCTACCATGCTCAGTCGAACCCCACGGAGCGAGTCAATCGCAACATCAAGCACATGCTTGTTGTGTTCTCCCCTCACGCGCAGAGGAAATGGAATGCCTACCTTCCAGAGGTCGCTTTTGCATTGCGATCGACCATGAACCGATCGACCGGGTATGCGCCTTCTTCTCTGGACCTGGGGAGAGAAACGCCAAATTTGATAGAGGCTGTAGTATAGGATCGCAGTGGCGACTTCAGCACGAGCTGAATTCGCAACGCAGCTCCGCGAGAAGCTAGCGGAAGCTTTACATACAGCTCGGTATATTCTCAGCACTGCTAAGGCACAGCAGAAGGCACAGTACGACCGCACGCATCGGAACGTACACTACGAAGTGGGCAATCTGGCGCTGCGGCGCCATCATGTTCTCAGCGATGCTACAAACAGTTTGCTTTCTCGCTGGAACCGAAATGGTCCGGGTCGTACAGAGTGCGAGGGAAGGTTTCCTCGGTCATTTATCGGCTCGCATTTATCGGCTTGGAAATTATATAACAAAGTGGTGCTGCTATAAATTTTGATTTCGGTCTTGAGGTCTCGGGGCAACGGCGCATCGCTATCGTCAACAGGCAGACTTTGAATTGGGTGGTAACATGTCGTGTGCGTGATTTCTGCAGGCTGGCAGTGGCGTATTGTTCTACTAGTCACTTGCTTTGTCCTGGATATGTACTTATACGGTTTGCACGGTTCAACTAGCGCATACAGTAGATATAGCACGTGCCATTGCAGTCTGTAGCGCGTCGGCAAGTACGGAACAACTTCGGTTCAGTGGAGTGTGTGTGTCCTGTCAACGGCTTTCACCGAAGCTTGTGCACGCCGCAAACTGAGTGTTTCCGATCAAGCATTCAACGGAGTGTACGCTGGGAGCTACATTGAGAACGCTTTTGGATTTCGTGCTATTGCTGAAAAGGTAAGCTTTCGTGCATTCGAACGACGAAGTGCAGAAGTGCGCGCCTTTCAACTCCCGACTTGCCCACGATACTCGTATTTGCAGGAAGCGACAATCTCTTAGCCAGTAGCTTCATGACCATCGCTCGCTGTGTGCTTATCAGCTGCGATGTCTCAACAGTCGCAGCGTTCGTGAACCTCGCTATTTCGCAAGGTAAAAAAAAAAAAAAAAACGGGGAGATGTGCTGCGCGCAGGTATAGACCTTATAGGACGCGCGGCAGCGGATAAAACAAAAAAAAAAGGGGGGGGGGGTGAGCAAGCCGAGGTGGGCGAAAGGAATGGCGTAATAATAATAAAAAAACGAAACAGATCAATGGGAAAAGTGGTGCCAGTTGTCAGTTAGCGGGGCTGCAGTGGACAAATGAGGCGCGTTTATTACGCGGGAGAAAAAAATCTATATTTCAACAACTAATGTTTGGGGTGCGTTTATAATGCAAGTAAATACGCTATTTAAAGCAACAAGTAAAAAATATTTAAAGTTTGTATCAGTACCATTTTGATGCCTGTGGTTTGCAGCGGCGTGACGTGTGTTTTGTTGAAAATTGTGCAGCTAACCAAAGAATTTATATGTACCTTGTTTGGTCAGGAATTTGCACTTTTTTATGCCTTGTTAATTTTGTTTATATGTGTACTTGTATACCGCAGATAGTCAGGCTATGTACCTGGACACTGCTGTATACATGAACTTCAGCGCAGTACACCTAACTTCAATTGACGGTAACCCGACCTGCTGACTGAATCATAGGAGCCCATGCGCAATGTTTATCAAATCGGATAGCCATCACTGCAAGAACGATTGACGTTGCGTGAACATTTGTGCTTTGTTTGGTCAGGAGTTTGCGCTTTTTTATGCCTTGTTAGTTTTGTTTATATGTATATTTGTATATCGCAGATAATCAGGCTATAGAAAAATTGATCTGCTTTATTAAGGGCTTGAACATCCACACTAAATTGCACACATCGTTTTGCATTTTTGCACGTTGTAGAATAGAATATTTCTATATACGTTGGTGTATGGTTTCGGCGCTGTGGTTGTATATGAAAGCTTAGCCATAGTGTACCAACACACAAAAACACAGAACTTTCAGTTACCCTGATACAGCACAAATGATAATGGTGTAGGCATAGTTAGCCACTAAAGAACACACTCACGGAAAACAAAATGAGGATGACGACACAGGCGGCTGTGGATGAAAAAAAGGCAGACCTAACAGCTCTTCTTTGTTTCATGCGTTTTGTCTGTGCAGGTTTCATTCTTACGAATGTAAACACACTGATAAAACTAATAAGCGCTCCATGCAAGTATTCCTGTTAGCTACTTCTACAATAATTCTTGCATGTTTTAAATTAATACATATTTAATCTTTAGCAGTTCAGAGTTTATTGAACATCTATTTAACTTACTTGTGATACATTGTTTGTTGCGTAGCTCTTTTTATGAACTAAAAAATTCCAACTGCAGAAACGCTGCTTATGCATTCACTCGAAGAAGAATAATATTAGCATGTCTTATTAATTTTTGAGAGAAGTCAGCCTTACTCGTGGCCTAAAGTAATCATTTTGTTGGCCAATAAGGAACCTGTGAAAGTAATATCGGAAAATTATCCAGTATACTAATTTTATGTAAATAGAGAAGAAATTTGTAGGTGAGCCACAAATACACATTGCTGTGCTTCCAGCAGAAGTTTTCATTGTATAAGTGCTGTTGATCCTGTTGATCCCCTCAGATTGGGGCTTGCTCGATGCTTTGCACTAGTTTCACGCAGTAGATTACACAGCTGTGATGTGTACAAGTCTACAAAAATACCCTTCAGAGTAAATGATAAATTTCGCTACTTTTCTGTCTGAGTTGGTTTATATAATTTTTTGTGTCACCCATTGTAGTGGCCTATTCGTTTGGTTACTCAAGCCCAGCAAGAAATATTCTTATAAACACTGAACTTTGAGTGTCTCGGTATATTTCAGACTTCTCGGTAGGTGCATAAATGAAGAGAGAAGCTTTTTTTCACCACCACGTACATTTGCTAAGGTTTTCGATGAACCACGGTGTAGACTCAAGCATGGCACTTGCATTCGTGCACTAATATGCACAGATGTTTGTAAACGTAAAAGTGAATAGTGGGGAAGCTAGAGGTTTCTATTATATGATACATCATAATGAGGTTCTGTTTGTTCCCAGTATTTTTAAATGCTTAGTTGAATGTTGTGCATGTCTTACATGCATAATGTTGAAAGGACAGCACACTACATCGTCTACTATAGACTGGGTGCTGATGATATAGTGCACTCTTCATCACAACCTGAAAGCAGCTGCTGTGGGCTCACGACGTCACTCGAAGGGTTGCAGCAGTGGTGGACGCTACCAATAGGGTACACCAAATATCTTGTATATTTAGGAATATTCCTCTGATAGAAAAGGCTTCATCTCAAGCTTTGTGACCTATATACCTATTTTCTTTTCCAATATGAGGATCAGTTTGCCATAAACGTAGCAGCTGTGCGAGTAAAAAACAGTGTACAGATGCATAATGTTACCATGATTGATTGATTGATTGACTGATTGATTAATTGATATGTAGGGTTTGACGTCCCAAAACCACCATATTATTATAAGACGAAGTAATGGAGGGCTCCGGAGATTTCGACCACCTGGGGTTCTTTAACGTGCACCCAAATCTGAGCACACGGGCCTACAACATTTCCGCCTCCATCGGAAATGCAGCTGCCGCAGCCAGGATTCGATCCCGCGACCTGCGGGACAGCAGCCGAGTACCTTAGCCAATAGTCCACCACGGTGGGGCGCAAAAAGTCAACAGAATTGTATGATAATGGGGAGACGCCCCTAATGTCTCTAACGTAAAAGCTTAATTTACTAATAGGTTTTTCGGCGTGAAATGAACCAACTGCAATTAACGTCGAAGTTCATTTCTGACGACAAGCTACGATGTCTAAACTTGGAAATGCTTTTTTTGGTTGACCATGTATATTGGAGGTACGAACCACGCTCAAGGAAGAGTCTTCTTCTTTTTCTGTCCGCCCTTTCTAAGCTAGTCAAGTGAAGCATCGCTTTTTCCTGCCTAAAGGCAGCTCTAACTTGCTCTTGCCACCACCAGATAGAATGCAGTTTTTTGCTCCAAGTTCACCGCCTTCAATGAGCAGGCTTTTGTAATCCCCTGCTAACTTTCATTGCCGAGACTCTACTAACGTCACTAAGCGTGCCTGATAAGAGACAAAGCAACAGCTAACTAAACAACCCTCATTCTAGCAAGGCTGTTATTCCCTACGTAGACGAAGTTTCCCATTGGCTAAAAAAGGTCGCTGGCAAAATAGGTGTAAGACGTGTTCTGCTCACGCGACAACCTCACTGGGTTATGTCGCAGGGTCAACAGCGAAGAACCTAAGAAAGAAGCATGCACTAAGAAACACGCTATATGCTGTTGAATGTGTTTTAGTGATTCTCTACAAGGTATTCCTTACTTGTGATATCGGTTGTATTGGCCAAACAGAGCGATGCATGAATGATCGGTTAAGAGAGCATGCCAACTCTCTAAAAGGCTCCCTTCCCAGTCACTTGGCGGACCATTGTAGTAAGTATTGTTGTCAGCCACTTCTTGAAATGTGTTTGATCATGGGGCGATATAAAAATTGGCACGAGCACGAGATTAGTGAAGCCTTCCACATTCAACAACTTGGTACTTCCTGTGTTAGCGTACCCTCAACTTTTCTTCATGGCTGTGAAGTCAGTTATCTGGGGTCCACTCATATGACCGGTTGTTGTTAAGGTATGCCGTATGGCACATGTATGCGCGATTTTGCTTATGTTGCATGGTTATGCGCAGATTGTTTTCTATATATTGAAGTTGGTTTGTAATAAACCTTGCTTGTTAGTTCAGCGCTCTGTTCTCGTCTCTTATATCTCCTGTTGTCGTGTGCGCTGTTAGGAACTTTTTTAGCCGAAACATGTTTTCATTTTTTCCATTGCAACACTGCACTTTGTGTGAATATATGAGTAGTGAACACTTACTAACCATGTATGCAGAAACCTTTACTTCCTTTTTTTCTGCTCACAGCAAGTTAGTTAAGCGAGGCATAGCACGAACCTGTCTTAAGAATGCCATAAATAGATCGTGCGCGCACAAAATCTCCGCGAGCTTCAAAGCTCAAGTTTCCCGGCTTAAGGCTTATCGCTTCTGTTGCTGAGACCATCCTGCGGACTAATAAAGCAGAGCAGAGGCAGCGACAGAATCCGAGCAGCACGGATACAGAGCGTGAAAGGATAGCCGTGACTCCATACAAACACCAGATATCACATAGGCTCAAGAAAATCGGAAAACGAGTTTGAGTTCGTGTCTTGTTCTCGGCACCGTTCAAGTTATTGTGCCTCACCAAATCTACAAACCCCCTTTAAAACGCAGTCATCAACGGAATGCAGAGTTCAACATAGGAAAATGTATGCGGCATGCTCCCGGGAAGTCGTCTATAGGACCCCCCTTACATGCGGTGCTTGTTATGTCGGAACCAGGACCTACTCTACTCCTGACCTGCCCAGCTGGCAGCGGTCTACGGAGCTGCCTGCGCCGGCTCGAATTCGGAACTTTACCGCCTAGGGGCGCTCGAGTTACCCCAGCTGAGCGCCGGTGAATGCATGCGTTGCCGCCGGTTAGAGAAGAGTTTCATCACGCATTGAGTAAATGTGACGGCTATCTTGAATCATTTTATTTTATGTGACTTTGAGAATCTTCTTTCGCATTTTAGTTGACATTTCAGTGCATTATTTTTCAAATAGAATCGCAAATCACGTACAAACACATGTATCAGCGTGCAAAACAAGAAAGAATGACGACGTAGACAGGTTGTAAAACGCGCTGGCCACCAAATGTTTATTTAACTCATGATACTAGCTATATGTGTATACAATAGTAGACTTGTTGCCGTTGGATTACACTCAGCTTGCTTGCATTTACTGTCTGGGCAACAAAGGGCAAAGACTATGACACTTGACAGTGTCCGTGGCATCCGGCGCGCATAGAAAACAACCCAATACAGATAAGTTTGCGCATAAATACCTTCGTCTCAAATGGCAAATGTAGATAGCAGATACATGAATAATCAATTAAAGACACTCTGCAATTGTTCTGAAACGAAACAGCACTCAAAATAACTTATTCAACGCTAATTCTTCACACAATGGGTGTGTTTCAAAACCTAGTTGCATTACCACATGTATATTGACATGGTTTTCATATATGCACTCATGTCATCTTTCTTTTTTTGTTTGTTAATAAACAGTTGTGTGTATAGCGCGTCGTCGTTTACTTTCTTGAGGTTGTCGGTTTAATATTTTTTTGCTCTAATATGCGTTTCAGTCTGTCATGCACCACCAACCAGCCCAGCGTCTCACTCTTTTAGAGACACGTAGTCCTTTCCAACACGGAAATCCCCTTGATCCATCTTTCATGGACCTCGGTCACTGGAAACTGATGAAAAGTCACATCATGAGTCTTCCCTTGCCTTGATCGCAGAAAAGCATGCAGCACACCACGATCATGATAATTAATTTGCACCAAAAAACCTCGTTTCGCTGGTGTACAAACTGCACCGACCTGCACGCTTCTGTCACAGCTCGGCACGAGCTGCGACAGGTAGCGAAAGATCGTCATTATACTTTTAAGTTTATTCAAAAAGATGTCTTCATTCATTTTAACTGTCCAAAGTGTATGCACGTGTAAACATTGCTGCTTTTTTCCCAGCGTCACGCGAGCAGACGAAAAAAAAAAGCGCGGTGACCCATGTTGTGTCCGCCAGCAACCGGTGCGGATGAGGTAAGTTGCAGCGCCATAGGGCGTATAGCGACAGGCACTAATGCCAGAAAGGGCGTGCTGGCGCTTCGCTCGCTGGGCAGGCCATTAAAATACAGAAGGTCGTGGTCAGAACGACCGGAAGGTGTCTGAACGATCGACTGAGAGAACACGCTAACATTGTTAGAAACGAGAAAGATGTTTTCTTGCTCAGCACTGCACTGAGTACAACTGTGCGCCCCTTTTCAAGGACGCAGCGACGCTGTACAAGCACAAAGATGAGCGCATCCGAGTCATTGTCGAGGCCGCGCAGATGGCACGCGAACAGGTGCCTTGTATTAGCAAGCCCTCCGTGTCTCTGTCCGAGAAGGAACTCAGGTTACTTGAAGGTTTCGGTGCGCGCGAGTAGTTATATTATCTTTACTTTTTTGTTTCGTTTCCTTATAGACTTTTCTTTGCCTTTTTCAGGGCTTTTGTTTTTGTTTTTCTCTACTCATGTTTCGCTCTTTGCGCCATATGGTTTTTGTCACATAGTTACTGTCTCCTCTATATATTTTCGTGCTCTGCGCGATAAACTCAGTTGGAAGTTAGCGCTCGTGTCCTTCGTGTCCTTCTTGTCTCTGTGTCGTCGTTTTGTTTTCGCGCTATAACTATCGTCATGCCATACTAACTAGCCCAAGCTGCCTCACATTTATGGTTCGAACATCTTTTGAAAACCTTTCAATTGAATTTTCTGTGAGCACAAACATTACGCTACACAAATAATGGGCTTTGTTATCGCTTTCATGAAATTTCACAGCTGAGGGCATATTTATTCGCTGATCGCATTTTCTTCGGAGCTAGTTTTTAGAAGTAGCATGGATTGAGTACCTGAGGACCAAAATCTTCGAAAAGTCGAGCTCTACATCAAAGAATACACACTGCCAACGTGCTGTCACTGCCATCGCGAAATGACCACTTCCTCATTCCTCATGGGCATTACGAATGTATTTTTTTCATTGCCAAGTTATTTCACGCGTAGTCCTATGTTTCTTACACAGATTTGCATTTAATTGTCCGTTTCACAGGGCTCAGATGTGTTTCCAAACCACTCCACTATTCAAATACTTCAAGGCTACAGATCTGACTTCACTCAACGGGTCTAAGTTTTAGGAATTAATTTTTCTTTGTTTACTCCGTAGTGTTCTACGTACACAATTTGCAGCGCGCGTATTGGTGAAATGTAATGATTTTCGGAAATGTGAACCCTATCACATATTTGAAATTAGGAGCTTCTAGCGTTTTCGCTTCAGTGAAGAAAACGAAATGTTACGCGAGTTAGCACAGACATTTGCTGGGTATTGCAATCCACAATTATATGATTCGCTGCCACGCCGTAGTGGGGTACATAAAAATATTTTCAAACACGTGTTTCCTTAACATGCTTCTAAATACTATAGGTACACGGCTTTTCTTTGCATTTCACCTGTAATCTAAAATTGGCTACTGTGGCCATGAATGGAATCGCAACAAAGCTGCCGAGAAAGCACAACAACCGAATGGCACGTTTTTTCAGCACGCTTACTACCCGGGGAGGGGCAGGTTGAGTGGCGGGGACATGAATCGCACCGCGGAATCGCGAATGTGGTATCCAGCGCGCGGCAAGCGCTGAAGCGGCAAGTAGCAGACGAAAGGCGGCGAGCCCCACCCTTTCGCGTCTATGCGCATGCGCTGCGTTTACAAATCTTGCCGCCAGTTTGCGAGACGCGAGCCGCCAGCCACGCGTTGCCATGTTCTCTCCAGGTGCTGCGTTGCCTTATAGAAGCCATCCGAGTGATATTAGTCGACATGAAGACACCATCTGCTCGAAGCGCACTTGGACTATTGGACGCCCTAAGCCCAGTGCTTGAATCTCTCAACTAGGAAGATGGCTACTCACACCTCAACTTTTCGTAAAGAAGTCAAGGCTGCATCCGTCATCCAATGGAACCCCAGAGGACTAAAATCACGCCTTTCAGATTTTCGTCAGTTTGTGTTTACCAACGTGTTTCCAACCATCGTCATTTGTGAACCCAATTTGTAAAAACCAATAAGACTATCGGGGTACGAAGCTGTCATGTCTTCAACGAACGGTGCGTGCCGCAAAATCATCGTCTTTGTTTGTCGTGAACTGACGTATGTTGTGCAACCAATTGCACCTCACGATGACAATCAGTATGTCTGCATCACTGTGAAAAAGAACCAACTCATGTTTACTCTCATAGGCGTTTATATATCGCCGTCAAATCTCGATTCCAGGAGATTAGCGGATATTTTGAGAGTGTGTCCTGCACCATGGGTCCTCATAGGGGATTTCAATGCGCACAGTCACGCATGGGGAAGTACGCGGACAAATGCAAGAGAACGCAGGTTAGCAAACATCGCCTACAACTATGGCCTTACTCTCCTGAACGACGGCAGCCCCACTTTTCTTCGAGGGGTGACATACGGCAGCTGTCTCGACCTTGCTTTTGTCTCCAACTCCCTCGCGAGATACGTCAAGTGGTTTCCAGATGTTGAGACACGAGGAAGTGATCACATTCCAATCTACCTTAACACCAAAGGCTTGTCTAGTTATGGTCCACGGACGACCATTCGAGCAGTCCAATGGACCAACTTCAAATCTGACATGGAAGATGCTTGCAGCGATGGCCTACGATCTGGGTTAGAGGAAACAATTAAGAGCACAATGCAAAAGACCACTCGCACGGTGACGATATCTTCCACACGAAACGACTTTGATATAGAGTTGGAGCGACTCCGAGCACTGCGACGCCGGGCGGAGCGTCGGTATCGGCGTACAAAATCAATTCACGATCTTAGGGCAGCCAGGAGGATGCAAAAGAAGATCCGGCGTCACATGAATAGATTAGCGTCGGAACAATGGACAGCGTTTTGCCAGTCACTAGACCCTCGCAAGCTACTCTCACACATTTGGAAAACGGTGCAAGGTCTGCGTCACCCTACGGAACAGCGCTTTCCATTCAAAGCGCTCGCGCTATTTCAAAGGAGGCAAGACATCGATGTCGCAGAAGATTTCTGTGCGCAGATCGCCAACCAAGCCACCCGTCCAGATTCTCCAGTGAGAGGTGACGTCCCCCGTTCCCGTGACTACCACATGGACCTCCTTTTTACAATGGAGGAGCTCGAGGCGGCACTAGCTCTCTGCAGGCGTTCAACTTCTCCTGGCCCAGATGGTATTCCGTACCGAGCCTTGCGCAACCTTGGGGAAGGTGCAAGGAGAGAACTGTTGAGCCTCTACAACATCTCGTGGCAGGATGGCAATGTTCCTGATGACTGGAAAGTAAGCCGCTTGTTACCCATCTTGAAGCAGGGCAAATCCCCACTCGAACTCACCTCATACCGCCCAATAGCACTGGCCAGCTGCATAGGGAAGATAATGGAACGGATGATAATAGGCCGCCTGGAGTGGTATCTTGAATACTACAAGATTTATCCGAATTCAATGGCTGGTTTCCGACACGACCACTCTTCCATTGACAATGTCGTTGATCTAGTTTCGTACGTTCAGCACGAAAGATCCCGTAAGCGACTATCTGCAGCTTTGTTTTTAGATGTGAAAGGCGCTTATGATAATGTACTACATGAAGCCATCTTGGGTGCTCTTGCGGTGGTTGGCCTTGGTGGTCGAGTCTTTCGGTGGATTTCGAGTTACCTGGCTGCAAGGTCATTCTTTGTGTTAACAGAAGATGGCCCAACTACGCGACGCTATAGTTCCAGGGGTGTTCCTCAAGGCGGATTTCTTAGCCCGACGCTATTCAATCTTGCACTAATTGGCCTTGGTGAATACTGGCCAAGCACCATTAAAATCTCAATATACGCAGACGACATCTGTGTCTGGACATCGGCAGTCACACGTCCTCAGATACGTTCCCGGCTTCAAAAAGCAGCAACTATTATTGCCAACTACTTGTTCAAAGAAGGTCTCAGCATATCACCAGAAAAATGCGTGCTGGTGGCTTTCACTCGCAAAGCAATGACCCCTTATGTCATCTCAATCTGCGGGCGACCGATTTCTTACGCCAAAACTCACCGGTTTCTGGGCATCATTATTGATAGGGACCTCTGTTTGAGTCCGCATGTGACCTATATGAAGAAGCGCCTGACCTCTATTTCTCAACTGTTCAAGTTCCTGGCAGGAAAGACGTGGGGGATGTCAGTAGACGCAATGATGGAGCTCTACAGGGCCCTGTTTCTCGGTTTCCTCAGATATAGCTTGCCCGTGCTTAGCAATACCTGCAAGACCAATGTTGGTGTTTTACAGGCAGTACAAGCCCAAGCGCTGAGAGTGTGCCTCGGTCTGCCCAGATGTACGTCACCAGAAGCAACAATTGCAATTGCTGGTGACTATCCGATACAAACTCACATTGTTGTAGAAGTCCTGAGAACGCACATCCGACACTTCGCACGTGCCCCCGGCCATCACCTTGCACTGTTGCCTTCAGAGAGGCGCCAAGCATCGTTCACCAAAATTATCGTGAAATACAACGATAAACTTCCCTCGGGCTTCACTCATGCATCTAAACCATTCATACCACCTTGGTGTCTTATTCGACCCACAGTGCATCTTAGTCTACCAGGGATCCGGAGGAAATCTGAGTTTTCGTCGCCCGTGCTGAAACAACTGTCTCTCCTTTTTTTGCACGAGAAATATTCAGACAGCATACGTGTATACACCAATGGTTCCACGAACCACCAGTGTTCGTCAGGGGCAGTAGTTATCCCAGCAAAAGGTGTTACCATCAGCTTTAGGACTGACCACTCCACGCAATCTACAGCAGCGGAACTAGCTGCTTTGCGCGCTGCACTTTGTGTGGTCAATCAATAACCACCGCAACAATGGTCGATTTTCAGCGACTCAAGGGCTGCCCTACAATCTGTGCTCTCAGCAGTGCGTCGCGGCCCGCACGAACAGCTTGTTTTCGAAATTCGATGCCTTCTCCACACTTTACTAGAGAAAGGGCATCATGTGACGCTTCAATGGCTGCCAAGTCACTGCGGCATCATAGGGAACGAACATGCCGATACTGCCGCGCGGGCAGCCCTTGAAGGAACACGAGAAGAAGCCATACCACTTTCGAGGATTGATGCTGCCAGTAATCTTCGACGACTTGCGCGTAAAATCACGTTTTCACTATGGTGCCCACCAAGCATCGATACGAATCGTCAACACCACCTGTCCTCTTTGATGGCTCTCCGCATGCCCACTGGACTCGATCGAAGAGAAGCCACCCTTCTTCATCGCTTATGGCTAGGAGTGGCATTTACAAAATCTTACTCCTTTGTCATAGGAATGGCCGACAACGCTCTCTGCGATGCCTGTCATTGCGAAGAGACGCTACACTACATCCTATGTGACTGTCCATTGTATGAAATCCAGAGACAGTCACTGGCGTCTGCTTTTGCGCGCATCGACAACAGCCAAATGTCTGTGGACACTATTCTGTCAAGTGCCCGAAAGAAGACCTTGCAACAGAAGGCGACGAAGGCTCTGTTGAAATTCCTACGCGACACCGACTTCAACAAGCGACTGTAACAGCAATGTCACACACCGCGAAAGACAAGACTGGACTATGACTGAGTGTGCGCGCGGTGCTGCCGAATGTGCTGTTTCTATCTTCCCTCTCCGCTCTCTTTCATATCCCCCATCCCTCTCCCATGCGCAGGGTAGCAAACCGGCTGCCTATAGGCTGGTTAACCTCCTTGCCTTTCTTTTCCCTCTACTTTCCTTCCTTCCTTCCTTCTCTCCAGGACTGTACATTGCGAGTTTCGTTCGTTCGTTGATTCCGTGTACGAAGAGCTGCTTCCGCGTTTTCCCGGTGGTCACTGTTTTCTAACGCACTCAGTAGCTGCTGCCGAAACTCTTGCCACGACGTCTGAGATGCCTCGTGGTTTTCGTACCACACTCGCGCAGACTCTTCTAACACAACGTACACGTTGCGCAGCTTGCCCTCCTCCTTCCGCTGATTTCGATTTCCCAATCTCTCGAAATGCTCTAACCAGTCTTCGGCGTCCTCGTATGGGTCACCGCGAAACACCTATGGAATGGCAGGTTGGCTTACGATGAGTTGTCCAGCGTAATTTGGCTCGTCAGAGTGGTGGTGCCACTTGTCTCCGTCACCGATGTCCTTGACACAGGAGGAAGTTGTCCCAATTCTGGCGATTCTCCTCGGATACGGCGGCTGGCTCGTTAATGTGCTGGTGTAAGCTCCGCAGGATGCGGCTGGTCAGTGCTTGGACTTTGCTCGTTTGGTGCTCGGAATTATTTACCCAGCACTTCCACTAGAAAATGTAGCAGGTATAACAACCTCACAACAAGGATGTCCTATGTACAAGCTTTAATAAGGGCGAACTTGTGGCCAAAGCCAAAGGAATGACACAGCATGTGAGAAAGGGCACCGAACGTCCGTAGTCCTCGCGAACCTCTGCCTCGAGCAGTCGTTTTCGTCTTCACGCGCTGGTTGCTTTGTCGAAGTTCGTGCGCATGCAGGACCCGCTCGCCCTTTGCGGCGGGCTTCGTCTCTTGTAGTAGTGCCGAAAGCGCTTCTCTTGTTCTCGATGTATGCCTTACACTGAGCGTTGGCAATTTCCCGAGGCAATATTTTAGTTTGAGCGATATCAATGACATGTACTGTTCGAAACAACATGAGACACAAAGTAGCCGCGCTTAACATGAATCTCCGCACTTTGTTCGTCGTGGTGTCCACGCTTCGTTGTCGTTGCATTTGATTTTACAGCGATAACATTTATATGGACACTCTCGTCTGGTTTTTGCCGCTGGCGTCGGCGTAGATGTCTTGCACCTAACATGTATACGTATCTATATATATGAAATTGTTACAAAGAAAAAGAAATCCAGAAAAAAAAGTTGGCCCCGTATCTGCATGTAATCTTCAGATGTCGTCGAAAGACGATAGTCTTGCGTGTGGGGAGAGTGAACCAGACATTTACTTGATGTTCTGCGCAAGAAAATTGGGGAATGGTATTCTGGAGGCGCTGCGTTAGAGTGCCTCGAGCGTGCAGTGGATTGTAAACGAGTGCATCAAGTCACGTCACACGTGAGACATTAGCGCCATGTGGCAGTTGTCTTAGAAAACAAAATGCGTGGCTCTGAGGCGGGTGTGCACGCCCATCTCAGAGGTGATAAGGTCTAGAACGCAAGGCGATGGGTAGGTGCCACCACCGTTTCGTTTTAGCAAAGCGTTTGAAACACTCGCCTTTCCGTGCAAGCGTTGCATGGTCAGTGCAGCGTGATAAGCGCTATGGTCCTTAAAATTACTTATGTATGCCTTTTCTAGTAAGAGACGCACATTCAGAATATATACGTGTTGTTATGGTGCCCCATACATGCGCAATAATTGCTTTTCAATGGACAACTGCACAAGCATGAACGCTTAACCTTGAGTAACATAGGTGGGCGCTGCGGATGCGGTCGGCCGTTTCAAGTACCCAAAGCCGTTAAGAGTGGACAAACAGACAAACGTACAGAGAGACAGACCAAAATTTTTGCGTCGAAGGTCCCAGTTAATTTCCTCCTCCTCGACAAGCTTCAACACTAGCTAAGAAGGGAAGATGTTGAGGTTCGGAATGGGTCCCTTCGATGACTCGAGTGCACGGTGGCAGCACGAAGGAAGAGCCGTAGTCCTGTGAAGAGACGCTTTATTGCAGCCTCAGGCGACTGCCCGAGTAAAAGCCTGAACCTCCGCTCGTGAACCGTGCGGAAGAAGGAGTCTCCTTTCTTTCCCGTGCTCGGGTTCTTCCGCGTTCGCCTTCGCGAAATCGATCGGCTTCGCTAGTTGACGGGTCGGGAACTGGCTACGCGCTCTACATCAGCCGCATTAATTGCGATACACCCAACACGCTGGTCATCGGTGCCTCATACTAACTCCTCCCCCTCAAGAGTGTTACTGGATACTCGATTTCCAGTAACGCGATACAAAAACAAACAAAAAATCGCTCAAAATAAACTCACTCTCGGTGCACGCACATGCGTGAACCGATTATCGCTTCCATCTCAACCGGAGAACTTTCGCGTCCTGCGAAATACACACCGCAACACATATACATAATGCTCTCAAATGGTCCTCCGAAAGAAAACACTCTCGTAATGCACAACACTGAATAACGCATTCAGAATGTTAAGTCCACAGCACCAGCCAGTTCGCATTGGCTTGAAACGGGCACGCGCACCGTGCATTGTCCGGGGGCATATTGTATTTTAAATTCGCAACACCACACGATCATTGTCCCAACACGGGAAACCCACTCCATGCACCCTCCATGCCCCGCATAACACACTCAAAGAAAGCGATGGACACAGCGCTATAGGTATATCTTGGTCTCAGCGGATCGCACCAAGAAAAAAAATTATGACAAACACTTCACAAACGCTACCTTATTTAATCTACAAAAAATTTCTACACGACACGTCTATAACACCCAAAAGCAGTTCTACCACTTGAAGGCAAGCTCGTACAGCGCATACAAGCAACTCAACATGAAATGCACAACAAACTAGACATTTTCACATGCACTTAAACATCACGCATATTACTTTACCGTGCGATGCAAACTCCTGTAGAGTCATTCGATTCAATGAGACTATTTGAGTTGCAATAAAACAAGAACAACAACAACAAAAAAACTCAACCATATGAGACAGACGAAATGTCACCTTGCCACAAAGAGTTACAATCACGCAACCCAGTGATCATCCGAGACGCGAAGGAGCACAAGCAGCCTCGTTCAGCGCGCCTTCAATACGAACAATGTACTTTCTCATTCAACTGTGGACGCCTCCCGTTGCGACTGGTTCAGTCTATTACTGAAGAATGCGACTGATCGTTGCCATTTCCCTATAGTTTGGGAGAGGCAACCTCTCATTGCCCTTTTTGATGCGTTCGTAGCCAAACAAAAACTTCGCTGGGTTGGTTGCCGTCAACTCAGAAATCAACGCGAAGGCCTCTAACTCAATCAAACGCTGTCTGTGCTTCTACCTTTCATGGCAGCGTGTTCAAAACTCTCGAACTTCCATTACCAATGAATAGCCGACTTTTCACTAAATGTCTTTCATCATGTCACCACTCTTCGGTGACGCGTCTTACCTAAACACAAAAAAAAAAAACGGAAAACTAGTGACTGAAATAACTTCTCTCCTCGGCGATTACAAAAAAAATCTGTTTCAAACATTAAAAAAACCAAACTAAAATTACCTTAAAGTATTCCGGTAGTTCGATTCTACAAAGAACTTAATGCTGCATTTCACACTTCAGTCGCGCACGCGATGGTCCTACTCTGAGTGCTTTTCCTCTTGAACAGGCAACACGCAAGACGTAGAACCCCTCCGTTCTACCGCTGAAACCCAATGCTAGCCGCTTTTTAACGCCCTTTCTCGTTTTCTTTTCTGGGCCGTTACCACCGCAAGAGTTGTCGATCGCTGAGACTTCGTCTCGGCTCGACTCTGAGTCCACAGACTGGCGAGGCTGTTTCCCGTGTAATTTCTCCTTGTGATGCAGTAACCATCCATCGTTTCCTGTGACATGCGATACCTCTTTCACCTGACGCCCCCCCCCCCCCCCCCCCATCAGCAAGTGACTCATCGCATTACTCTTCCCCGTTACGATAATTTCCAAGAAATGGACCAAGCCGCTCGCTGTCCACATTACATTCCGCAGCAGAATTGCAACTTTTCAAGTGCGCCTGCTCTAAAAGTGACGCGGACTTAGTCATTTGCGGCTCCCTTGCCCGGCCGTCCTGTTTCTCCATTGTGCATTGCACGACGTTAGCGCTAAGGCTAAAATTTCGAGGCACATGATCTGGCTCCCTCCTCGGTGAATACTGCTCCTGTCTAATCTCCCGCTTCACACAGTTCACCCACGCATCACGCTCCTTTAGAAAATTCAGTCGCTTTTGTCGTTGGTGACGAAGACATTCGTAATCTTTCGGTTTAAGCAAAACGGATACACTCGAAGCGTACTGATTGCCCCGCCACGGTGGTCTAGTGGCTAAGGTACTCGGCTGCTGACCCGCAGGTCACGGGATCAAATCCCGGCTGTGGCGGCTGCATTTCCGATGGAGTCGGAAATGTTGTAGGCTAGTGTACTCAGATTTGGGTGCACGTTAAAGAACCCCAGGTGGTCGAAATTTCCGGAGCCCTCCACTACGGTGTCTCTCATAATCATATAGTGGGTTTGGGACGTTAAACCCAACAAATCAATCAATCAATCAATCAATCATCGAAGCGTACTGATTGGTAATCGTGCATCGCAATTTCACCGACTCAGCAACACTTCCTGGTGACACTGGGAGTCGGAGAGGTACCCACACTAGGCGCGCGGTCACACCTTGCCCAAAAGCGTCGGTTAGCTCCATTGTGCCACTACTCTGACGCAAAATATCAGTGGACACTTCATTCTCACGTACCACTCTCACATTCGCACCTGAGTCAACGCGTGCGAAGGTTGGCTTGTTTCCCACGAGGATCTCAATCTGCGGATCCCTCATTAGGGAGTTTTTCGTAACCGCAGAGCGTCGCGATGGTGTGGCTCGGCTATCAAATGATCGCTATTCTGGGAAGTTACACATGAAACTTCCACTGTAATTGCAGCAGTCTCACGAGAGAGCTCGCAATCTCTCTGAAAGTGGGCCCGTTGTCCACAGCCAAAATACGCTCCCGAGTTACGGCTGAAATTCGCTCTAGTAAATAGTTTGGCTTGCGGCCCATAATTCGAATTTCGTGTTTCTGCACCACGGTAACTAGTCTGCCTGCTGCTGTCGAGGCTTTCTTCAAGGTTGGCGTCCAACTCCGCAATATCCTTGGCCTTCAACCAGCCCTTCACTTCCTGCTGAATGACCAGTGAGCGAAGATCACTTGTCATTAACTGCTTTAGCCTGTCAGCTATAAGCAGCTCTTGAAGACGTTCAAATGTCTCCACTTCTCTACTTCTAACGTAGTAAGTGAACATGGTCTCCAGGTGCGCCATCACTTGGCTCCACGAATCGCCTTCCTCTCTTCTGATTTCCACAAGCATACGGCGGTACTCGCTTGGAGTCATACACAGCTCTTTCAGCACTCTAGACTTGAAATCCGAGTACGGCATCACCCCAGCTTCTCATTGATTGGCCACGAACGTACGCATCTTGTCATTTAGAAATGGCACTATAATCGTGCCTTGAATTTCCTCAGGAATGCTCAGTACCGCAAAAAGAGCGTTCACGTTCTTGAACCAAGCCGGAATCATCGACTCACTACTGGGCATGGGCACTAGGACTGCTTTCAGCTCTTTCGCGTACCGTGCGATACTAGCATGACGGTTCTGGTGTTCCGACACCTCTAACAAGGCACGAGATGACTTCACTTTCTCTAGCTCAAGCTCGAGCTTTAAGGCCCGTATTCACAAACGCTCCTTCACTCAAGGGCTCCCCTCGACTTGACGAAGTCAAGGTGGAGCGTGCTCCTCCACTCAAGGGGCCGCTGCGTTTCATGAACGCTCCTCCACACTTCCTTCGCCAAGGGAGGCATTAGAAATGCTCCCTTCACTTGAGTGAACTGCATGCGCCGAGAAAAGCGCCTGATAACGAGAGTATTCACAATTGTGGTTAAGAATTGCCGATCTATGTACATTAAGAGAACGCCTTTTCTAGTTATTCTTTTTTCTAAATTGACATTACAGCAAAATACGTGCATTTAGAGTGGTAGTGTTGTTTCCCTAAGCCTTGTGCTGATAGAGTTAGCGAAATCCTCCTTCAAGTCTGGCAACAGTCGAACCCAGGCAGCTGAACGAACAGCTGATGACATTTCGTCTGCTGCTCAACGTGTCTACCTGCTTAGTTTATTTTGTCTTGTATGCGTCTAATAATTGCAGTTTATATTTACGGTAGTGTTTGCGTGTGTGTCGTTTGAGAGCCTACTTTCGCTGGGGTGACTAACGAACTACGTGAGTGATGACAGGAAGCGCAATAGATGGTTTGATGCTTTGTTTACTTTCGCTTTACTGAGAGCCTTCTGATCACTAATGTAGCCACCGAATGTATAACGCGGTGGAATGAGTATTTTTACTATATATCACAGTATGTTGGCGTGCTTTTAGCATTCACCACCGCATTATGTTTAAGGATTACTCGTACGTAAATTCGTTCTCGCTACGGGAGTACATGCCCAGTTCCTAATTTCAGGAGCCTATGCAATGTTTATTTTTCTCATTTACTGCGAATTTCACCGTGGCGCTTTCGTAGTTGTTCCTCTGCGTATAACAGGAAATTTGAAAGACATTGCTCGCAACTGATATTAAAGGTTATACCAGGGTAGCGTTAAAAACTAGGCATGTTATACTCGTGGCTGAGCGTTCGAATAAGACTGCTACGCAAGTTAGGAAAGCGATCGTGTGCCTTTTTTTCACTATTGGCGAAAAGACATTTTAAAGTTGTTTTCTTCATTTAGTAACATATATAGTCGGTTAACAGGGACTGGTGTGTGTGTGTGTGTGTCAACTTTAACATTTTAAACTTCCAAGGAATAAGTTATCGTTTTTGCATTGTTTTTCTATCGGCCCTGCATTTATGGATGCGTCTAATTTGACAGATTCGCATAGAAGTAACCTTTAAATTTGTGTAGCTTCCGTCTACACAAATTTAAACAAATCATAATTCTTCACACAGCGGCAACGTCTTCAATATTTTTCCCGTCTCCTTCATCTGCATGCTCAGAAGCACAATCGTTAGTGCATGAATGACCTTCGCAATAATGTTTTGGATTTTATTTGCAATACAACTACTGGAAATACCTGTTGAAAAGGATCGTGGTGTCTGTGCTGCATTCCAAAACCCCGGCACAACATAAATTATAGGGGATGTTTTATTTTTTTGGAAATCATAAAATTGATGCCGCGTCTGACTTTTGGCGCTGTTCTTTTTTAAAAACTATCCTGTGGGTTCTCTCAACCTTCGAGAAAGCGTCGTCAAGAGCAGCGTATATTATTCTGCTGATTTATTGAAGACCAGTGCAACAAAGCGGTGAAAAATGCTCAAGAGTATTGCAGTCATCGCGGATACATCTGGTCAGAACCCTGTAAATAAAATATCCGCTATTGCTGCATTATTAGCAAGTCTACCAGTTAGAACCACGCCATCTCAGTTCTGTGGAAGAGGAGTGGTGCTGCTTTATATAAAACAAGTTTAATTTTCCTAGAACTGCTTTCCTGTAGTATCGGAGAAGTGGTTTTTGCAGTCCTGTCTCATCATAAAAAGACAAACACGACGATAATTATGTATTAAGAAATGAACAAAACAGAAGTTGTGAATGGCAAATGGACCTTTATTACATGTGGCTGATGAGGAGCAACGTGGCAAGCATAAGAATGCAAATGAAAAGTGTTCATCAATCAAACATATGCAACCTACACACTGTAAAGATAAAGTACGAGCTCGGAGGACATCATAAATAAGATTAAGGAAGTAGACACCATAGCACGCCTAATGCAGTGTAGCTGCATGCATTCACTGCTGTTTTTGTGCTTTTGTATACAGTCGTGCTAACTCTGCAATGCATTGATAATACGGCAGAATCTAGGAGGCCTTTTTTCTGTGTTGTTCTGTCGGCAGCTGGTCCCCTGCACAAAAGAGGCAAGAAATAATATTAGAAAAACGTAATAGCTTGGATACAAAAGCCGCATTTTTCTTTATTTCTAGGTGTGCACACATTCATTAGTATGTCTCGCGTTCAAGAACAGACATGGTTGAAGTATTGCGCTTTGACTATTTTGACACATGTTTGGCTCAGGCACTTGGGCAACTGACCAGGCATATGGGTATATAATTTCATTATCTAATTGCACGAATCAGTGCCATAGCCAGCAATTCTTCTTCGGGGGGTAGAAATCGGGTTATATAAAAAAAAAACAATCTCATTATGTATCTGCTGTATATATATTTCATATGTTTGCGTTTTCATACGACACTCGACGCACTTTTGCGTACATGCAGGTTTCACAGAGCATGATCATCTGCTTTGTCCCCTGAATGTGTACTTGGTTGTTCATTGGTATTGTGAGCTGCATAGACACTGTATAAAGAAGCTATGTTTCACGCGTAGTAGCTACAGCAGCACACTCATTGCGCCCAATGTATTGTGTTGTGCTTTTCTTAAACTGTCTTTAATAGTAATCTGACCGAAGCAGGAAAAAAATAAAAAAAAAACACAGGAGAACTTACCTTCTCATTGGTACAGATGGTCGTCTAACGGAGGTGTGCTTCGTCGTAAATTTCGTCTAGGGCAGCAAAGGTTCACCGGAAAGGAAGCCACTCTAAAGTACGGTGAACCCAGTGCACCAAAAGTTTGCTATGCCGCTTGCTTGTCAAGCTTTCGCACCACGCTTGAACTGATGCGGTGTGCGAGCTTCATCAAAACACTTCAAAGCACTGGAATCCGCAGTAAGTCATGGAGCACTCGCACGAAGAGTATACGCACACCCGAAGGCAGGTAATCCACTGGCTCATGCACGGAACGCAACACATCACGGCACTGGTGAGTGCTCCTTTTGACACCACACCCGCTTGTCCCGGCGCCACAGTAGCCGTTGCTGAACCGTTCGAAGACAGCTCCGTAGTAAACGCGCACCGTCATTGTCGAAAGAACGCGGCCGTGGCAGCCTACTAGATCGAGAAACGTCGTCAAAGTGAGACGGGCTCCGCTATGGACGCGATGCTGGCGCAAATGTTTCACTCGAGGGATGATTCAAGGTAGCTCGATCACTTCCTTGACAATCTCGAGGAAACGCTCAAGATTTTTAGATGCGGAGCATCTTATACTCGCGCCTTGTAGTGCGCCGTCCGCGCCGTCCGCACCGCTTCTCGAACATTCGACAGCTGACGCGCGCGCATGCGCCGTCGCGCCGTCGCCCACTCTTCCACCATCTGTGCATCCCTTCCTCCTCTACACACCGCGCGCGCTTCACTCCTCCACCATCTGTGCACCCTTCCTCCTCTACACACCGCGTTCGACATCTACAATTCTCCTGATTCTCCAGTGGACGCGCATGTGGCGTCGCGCTTCGAGAACATTCAACAGCTGACAGTGCATGCGCCGTCGTGCTGTATATATACTCAAGGTCGGCGCTCGCTCGCTCAGTTGCCGCTCGTCGGTTGGTTTGTACGGCGCGTCGACGTCCAAGGTCGCGGTGAAATGAATTCTAACGAATCTACAAACACAATGATCGACGTCCCTTCAACCAGCGCCGCCCTTTCGCATACGTGTGTACGTGTTCACTCATTTAACACCCCCTCCTACAACCACGTTAACCAATTTAGCCATCGACCCAAGTAAGTCGCAATTTAACACCCCATTTCACAACCACGTTAACCAATTTAGCCATCGACCCAAGTAAGTCGCACTTTAACACCCCGTTAACCAATTATATGGTCCGCATCCTCCTCAGTGTTCCCCCGAGGGAAGCTGCGGGCAATTTTTTTTCAAGTGAAGGAAGCGTTTCAAGTGAAGGGCGGTTTGTGAATGGGAAAACGCCACTTAAGGAGCGTTTCGAGTGAAGGGTCGAGTGGAGGAGCGTTTGTGAATACGGGCCTAACACTTCTATCTCGAGCTACAACTCGTGGGTGCGATCCGATTTATTCACACTGTCACCTTCCATGACGTTTCGCTCTCAATCCGCCATCTCCCAGAGAGTGCCTGAACACAAGTGCATTCAATAAAGGAAAATTAGGGGTCCCGAGAGTGCACAAAACAGGCCTCACCTTGCAGTCATGCGTCGCCCGATGCGCTTGACAGTTGGAACTGCGTCCATCTCGTCACCAGCGCTATGAGCGACGACCACTTCCAATGCGGCAGGTCCCAACCCCATCACCCCTGTCGCTGACTCAGTCTGTCACATCGACTGTCCCTGCTGCTCTGCTCCTGAGGCAGTTCCTCTCCGATAAGTCCGTCGCTCAATGACGACCTTTGACTCTGCTCTCGTTCACTGACGCGCAGCCTCTTCCGCTGCCCAACTCCTGGCTCGTACCTTGACCGGCAGGCTCGTCCCGAATGACAATGCTGCTTCTCGCAGCGGGCCAGCACTTCCCGAAGCAGCGCGCGTATTGACAGCTTCCCGGACTTTAGCCCCTTCCTCGCTGCGGGCTCTCCACATCCTGTCGGCTGCGCCAGTTAATTTCCTCCTCCTCGACTAGGTTCAACACTAGCTAAGGAGGGAAGATGTTGAGGTTCGGAATGGGTCCCCTCGATGACTCGAGTGCACGGTGGCAGCGCGAAGGAAGAGTGATAGTCCTGTGAAGAGACGCTTTATTGCAGCCTCAGGTGACTGCCCGAGTCCAAGCCCAAACCTGCGCTCGTGAACCGTGCGAAAGAAGAAGTTTCCTTTCTTTCCCGTGCTCGGGTTCTTCCACGTTCGCCTTCGCGGAACCGATCGGCTTCGCTAGTTGACGGGTCGAGAACTGGCTACGCGCTCTACATCAGCCGCATTGTTTGCGATACACCCAACACTCTGGTAATTGGTGCCTCATACTGACTGTCCTCAAGAAAGACTATCGTCATTAAAAACACTCCAGTGCAGGAAATCGAACGTGAGACCTCTGCGTTGTGATAGCGAGGCGTTAACAACTGAGCCAAACCGGAGCACATCCGTCACCGCTCAAACAGCAAGGTATACTTATATCTACCAAATACCGCTACTCACGAGTACTCGAGGGGGGGGGGGTCGATTGTGTTTTCAGTATGACCAGCAAGATGGCGCAAAGACCGCGCGTCGCCACATCGCGCGGCGGCGCCCGCTCTAATATCCTACGCGTACTTTGCTAGGCGAGATAAAAGCGGTGAGAGAGTCGACGCTCCCTCACGCGCCCTTGTCTCACGGCAGCGAGGAGGAGAACGTCGTACGCCTTGGCTGGCCTCAGGGTTTACCTGGAATGATTCTGCTGTAGTTACCTGGTGCACAAAGGTCACTGCAATCATTGCAGTCTCAGTTTGCTAAAAGCGCGCGCTTTTCAAACACGGCAAAGACGATTGTTAGATGCGGAGCATCTTATACTCGCGCCTTGTAGTGCGCCGTCCGCGCCGTCCGCGCCGTCCGCACCGCTTCTCGAACATTCGACAGCTGACGCGCGCGCATGCGCCGTCGTGCCGTCGCCCACTCTTCCACCATCTGTGCATCCCTTCCTCCTCTACACACCGCGCGCGCTTCACTCCTCCACCATCTGTGCACCCTTCCTCCTCTACACACCGCGTTCGACATCTACAATTCTCCTGATTCTCCAGTGGACGCGCATGTGGCGTCGCGCTTCGAGAACATTCAACAGCTGACAGTTCATGCGCCGTCGTGCTGTATATATACTCAAGGTCGGCGCTCGCTCGCTCAGTTGCCGCTCGTCGGTTGGTTTGTACGGTGCGTCGACGTCCAAGGTCGCGGTGAAATGAATTCCAACGAATCCACAAACACAATGATCGACGTCCCTTCGACCAGCGCCGCCCTTTCGCATACGTGTGTACGTGTTCACTCATTTAACACCCCCTCCTACAACCACGTTAACCAATTTAGCCATCGACCCAAGTAAGTCGCAATTTAACACCCCATTTCACAACCACGTTAACCAATTTAGCCATCGACCCAAGTAAGTCGCACTTTAACACCCCGTTAACCAATTATATGGTCCGCATCCTCCTCAGTGTTCCCCCGAGGGAAGCTGCGGGCAATTTTTGCGTGCAGCCGTACCTGTGAGTACGTTTTGTGCGTCATTTTTGGGTGAGGGACGCGACGCATGTTTTGATCTGCTTTTAATTCTGCGAGTGACTTTTCAATTTGTTGCTATCGCATTCATTGCTTTGCCTTTCCGGCAAAGCTGTGACTTTTTTTTTCGAAAGCTATGCCGGAGAGTAGGCTCTCATCTGTGCGACCAAATGGCTCATCGCGTCTTTCTGCTGCTAATGAACGTCACCCCATTCTAGCTAATTTTTCATTTAGGTGTTATCATGTACCCTAGGTGTACGTTAGGCTAAACTTGAAAGTTTGATTCATGAATAGCTTACCCGTGAGTAAACCATAATAGTTGGCTGGACGTCAACACATCAGTACATTTTATAATTTGTCAGTCACATGAATACTTCGCATCGCGAACGATTCCGATCACGGATGATATATATAAGGAGTGCACGGCGTGACACAAGCGCAAAATAAGCGTTTTATACTGAGGTTGTGCGCTTAGACAAAAACACAAATATGTTCGGGATCCAACAGGAGGAAGGTTTTGAGTTCTAGTCTAAAAGCTGAATTGAACAACTTCACTATGACTTGAGAAACTCTTCTCTGGCATGTCGACGATGTTGGAGCGCTTTGAAGACGCAGACAGGGAAAAGACAGGTATACGTGGGCGCTGACCATGCCCGGTTCGCGCCTTCAAAGCGCATCCAAATCGACATGCAGAACCCTTTGGCCCAACTGAGTTCGACATGCAGAACCCTTTGGCCCAACTGAGTTCGTTGGCAAACTTCTCCTGCAATTTATGCAGTTTCTGTTTGTATAGGTGCAACCACTGTCAGAGGTAACAAGTATCAGGGGGCTGTGATCATCGGAACGCCACGACGGAGATTTTGTGCGGCGCCCATAGGCCACACGAGCCGTGTTACCTGCAGCAGTGGCCACACCTGTACCTGCCTAGCGCTATGTCGAACCCCTTAATGTAGCCGCTAGACGTTGCTGCAAACACATCTCAAGGAATGCGCCGGAAGTAAAAAATGGCAATCCCACGTACAGTGGGAATCGATGATGTACGAAGAACGAATCAGGAAGGGTGATAGGTCACTTTAAATCAGCACAACTTTAAGAGGCGGGGGTAAATTGTGCCCTACATAACCTTCATGTCAGGATTATCATGTTTTGACGTTTCATTTACCTTCGTAATCTATAACCGTCCCCTGATACCAACTGTGGTATATATGAAGCCAGCGAAACGGTCGCGAGCGTGCTATGAGCGTAGCATGTAGTCTTGTTTTACATAAAATTCATGTCATGATTATCATACTTAGACATGTCATTTACATTTATCATCCATTCACGTCCCGTAATATCAAATTTGGTATATGCGGAACTAGTGAAACAGCCGTGAGAACGCTATGAGCATAGCATGTAGACATGTTTTACATGAAACGCATACTATGATTATCAGGTTTCGATGTGTCATTTATCTTCGTCGTCTATTCACTTCCCGTGATACCAAATTTGGTACATGTGGAGGTAGCGCAACGGCGGTGAGCGCGTCATGAAGGACCCAATATACTCCGACGCAACGTGGACGCACGCGCAGGCTGAGCGCAGCGACGCCACGCTAGTGGAACGCGAGCACTCTATAGTGTGACGCCAGGTGTGACTGGCGCGACCAGCGGTTCGGTGTGGCTCGGTGGCAACCGGTGCGATATGCGACATGCTGCATTTCGTACCGACGACGTTACTTAGGCAGGACCACGTCTGCCTCTCTTCGTGACGGAGGAACGCCGTGTGCACTCAAACGCGCATGCGTCAAAGCAATGTAGCGTGGTGCGCTCCTGCGAGTTTATGAAATGCAGATTCACAATGTAGGTCAGTGGGCAGATTCACTCATCTATACTAGGGGGATATCGACTCCTGGCGTGGCATCGCCGGCTTGACGCGATAAAGCAAACTCCGGCACACACGCACGCCGGCTCACGTCGAAGTGTATTGGCGCCTTGTGTGTATGAATGCATCATTAGCGTAGCATGTAGTCATGTTTTTACATAACACTCATCTCATGACTGTTATGTTTGTATCAGTCACATACCTTCGTCATCCATTGACGTCCCGCAATACCAAATTTCGTTCCCAAGAAGCTAGAGAAACGGCCGCGAGAGCATCATGAGCGATGTTATCATGTCACATGACACACACCTCATGATTATCATGTCTGCACAAGTCACATACCTTCGTCATCTATTCACGTCTCGTAATACCGAATTCAGTATATGCAAAGCGGCCGCGAGCACATCATGAGTGTGGCATGTAGTAATGTTCCTGACACGCATGTCATGATCTTGATGTTAGGGTCTGTCACTTGTATTCGCCATGCAATCATGTCATACCATACCTGCTTTGCAACAGATCATGTGAATGAAACCTCCACAAGAGCAGCAAGACCATGACGTGTGAAGCAGGACATTTATGATATACGTGTCATGGTTTTGTAGTGCGTTAGGTTCTAGTGAGTTATGTTCGTCATACAGTCATGTTATATCATACCAAGTTTCGTATCGATACCTTTATCCCGACGGCCAGAAGAGCTAAAAGTCGTATGCGGCTAGATAGATAGATAGATAGATAGATAGATAGATAGATAGATAGATAGATAGATAGATAGATAGATAGATAGATAGATAGATAAATAGATAGATAGATAGATAGGCAGGCAGGCAGGCGGGCAGGCAGGCAGGAGGCTCAAAGTTGCTAAAGTTTGCCAAGAAGCGCTTCGCGTTTAATAGAGCAGCGAACTCATACACACCACGAAAACACCAGCGGTATTATTGAAAGAGCATTGCCAGATTCTACCGCGTCTGAGTCAGTGTTTCCAAACCATCTCGAAGAAACGGACAGTAGACCACAAAAGAACGCTGGTTAAATGAATGAATGAATAAATGAAACGCCTATCGCGTGCTCGGGGGTTGGGCTTGTTCGGGCACGTCATGCGCTCGTGACCTCCTGGTCGGATGCCGGAGAGGGTAGGGAAGAGATTTGTCTTGCGAAGGCTACGCATTGGAGCGGCAAGGTAAAGCTCCTTTGGCAAGGGTTTCGAGCTCGCCTTCTGTCCTCCTTGTTTCGAGCCGCTTCAAAGAAAAAAAAAAAACAGTTTTGTCAGCTTGCAATGAACCAATGAAAAATTCTTGCGGCATAATGCTCCTCTTCGGACGCTAAACAACTTCCATGTCTAATTAAAATTTGTTATGGGGCCTAGTGAGTGACCCTTTTAAAGACTTAGTTTAATACCACAGCCTCGCGGCACGTGAAGCAATTCGCTGTCTTACACATCGCTGGTAGGTTCCTGGGGGACGCACCAGCACCTCCCTAATCTAGAATAATAAAGAAGCAAGACTGACGTACTGAAGTGTGCAAAAAGTGTTTTTACTTGTGAGTCAAAAAGAAAGAAATATTCGGCAGATCCCACGTACCTAGGAATCGGCAATATGCGAAGCATGAAAAGGGAAGGCGACCATGTGGCAATTTTTTTATTGAGCTACACGTCATTGAATTCATTGATTGATATGTGGGGTTTAACGTCCCAGTGAGAGACGCCGTAGTGGAGGGCTGCGGAAATTTCGACAACCTGGGGTTCCTTAACGTGCACCCAAATCGGACCACACGGGCCTAGAGCATGCATTTTCACCTCCATCTAAAATGCAGCAACCGCAGCCGGTATTCCATCCCGAGACCTGCGGGTCAGCAGCCGAGTACTTTAGCCAAATCCGTGGTAGGGCGAGCTACACGTCAATAAATGACGCAAATATACGTATTAATGTTGCACGCACAGAGATATGTTGAAAAGTTGCAGATGTTTATATAACCAGTTTGCACTTGCTCAACGATGCCAACTAAAACATATGTAGTAGACACCAGAAACTGCTATAAAGCACTGATTCTCGTGAAGATGCTGACCCTGGACACAGCGCAGGGTAGCTAAGCACATTTTACGTTAACCCGACGTGACGGCTGTATTAAAGGGGTACATATGTAGTGTTCAGTAAATTAGGTAAGCAGCACTGTAACCACAATTGACGTTTCACGAAGATTAACACCTATTTGAAAAATGTTTACGAGACCTGGCGTAGCTCAGTGATAGAATGCTTTATTGCCACGCAGATTGCTTGGGTTTGATTTCAGCTGAGACCCTTACATTTATTCTTTGCATTCGTCGGGCCGATGCTACCGAAGTTGGGTGTTTCTTAGCGCTGGCGTGTTCAAATTACTCATGTGTGCTCTAGTCTTTACTGGGTATACATACCTGTGTATACCTATGTATACATACATACATACCTGTCGATTTCCTGTGGCACATACCCGCATACCAGCAGCCGATACCCGCCCGTGGGTATCTAGCCGCTGTCTGGCAGGAAGTGTTTGGCAACGCACGCGACGGGATTGTGACATTATTCATGTCTTCACCAGCGCGTCATATTCGTCATACCATTTTACCCTCCAATGCTAATTTTGGTTCGCGCCAAGTTACGGGAGTGATCGCCAGAGCACCCAAACGTAAGCGGCTAGATAGATAAATAGATAGATACGCTCAAAGTCACCGAAGTTCGCTAAGAAATGCCTCGCATTTCAAATAGAAAAAAAAATCCTCTATTGTCCGGGAGACACTGAGCATAGAAGCATCATTCAGGGAAGATGTAAGCCGGAAATCACCACAAATGCCCTATTCCAAATTTTAGGTCGCCACGAGCCTCTAAAATTCGCCAACTGGGTGAAAAGTAGCCACCAGTGGCAACCCTGAGTTCAGGGATGATATGCTGCAGCCTACCGTAGTTTGTTCGAGCACGAGTACTCAAGGGACAGTTCATCTAGCTTAATAGTTCTCTTGGCATCATTTTGAATTCGAGACACTGTCGCTTGTGTCCGTACGGCAGTTTCACAGGGCGAATATTTTGAGCACCTGTTGTCATTGTCCTCAATATGCCCAAGAGGAACAAGTCCTTCTTAACGCATTGCGGCGACTGGATGATCAGCCACGTTCTGTGCTTTGCGCTAATACAGCACAGCCTACAGGCTGCCTAGTGACAGCCCTCTCGTGCTTTTGGAGGAAGACGGCGTTGTGTGAACACCTCTAACTTACGGTGGAGTTCTACACGCTGCGGTGAGTTCACTGCCTCTCC
This sequence comes from Rhipicephalus microplus, assembly GCF_043290135.1. NCBI lineage: Eukaryota > Metazoa > Arthropoda > Arachnida > Ixodida > Ixodidae > Rhipicephalus > Rhipicephalus microplus. The sequence goes on along the minus strand of NC_134700.1, from coordinate 26,346,833 downwards.
ATGTTAAATGCGAAGCATTTCTTAGCCAGCTTTGGCGACTTTGAGCGTATCTATCTATCTATCTATCTATCTATCTATCTATCTATCTATCTATCTATCTATCTATCTATCTATCTATCTATCTATCTATCTATCTATCTATCTATCTATCTATCTGTCTATCTATCTGTCTGTCTATCTGTCTGTCTGTCTGTCTGTCTGTCTGTCTGTCTGTCTGTCTGTCTGTCTGTCCGTCTGTCTGTCCGTCTGTCTGTCTGTCTGTCTGTCTGTCTGTCTGTCTGTCCGTCTGTCCGTCTGTCTGTCCGTCTGTCTGTCTGTCTGTCCGTCTGTCTGTCCGTCTGTCCGTCTGTCCGTCTGTCTGTCTGTCTGTCTGTCCGTCCGTCCGTCCGTCCGTCTGTCTGTCTGTCTGTCTGTCTAGCCGCTTATGACATTTAGCTCTCCTGTCCGTTTCGATAATGGTATCGACACCAAACTTGGTATGCCATAAGATGACTGTATGACGAGCATAGGTGATTAGTCATAACAAAAAAATAATGACATGTAAGTCATGAACGTCATGATTTACAGTTCATGGTCATGGTGCTACTGCAATGGTTTCGTTCAAATGATATGTATGAAAACTGGCATGGTATGACATGACTGCATAACGAGCATAAATGACAGACCCTACCGTGAAAATACTGACATGCATGTCTTGATTTTCATGTTATGACAAGTCCTGACTACACGCCGGGCTCGCGGTGCACTCTCGGCCATTTCGCTAGATTCCCATCTACGAAATTTTGTATTACGGAACGTGAATGGATGACGAAGGTATGTGACTGACGCAAACATGATAATCACCAGTGCAGGTGCGTGTCATGTACAACATGACTACATAACACGTTCATCATGCGCTCGTGGCCGTTTCACTAGCGTCACATATACGAAGTTTGGTATTACGGGATGTGAATGAATGAGGAATGTATGAGAATGGTGCAAACATGATATTCATGAGATGCGTGTCATGTAAAAACAGGACTACATGCTGGCTCATGATGCGTTCGTGGGCGTTTTGCTAGCATTACATGTACCAAATTTGGTATTACGTGACGCGAGCGAACGACATGGCTAAAGGAGACGTCCAAACATGGTAAACATGACATGCGTGTCATGTAACTACATGACTACATGCCCCACTCTTGATGTACGGCAGCCGTTTTGCTAGCTTCACGTATGCCAAATTCGGTATTACGTCACGTGAACGGATGATGAAAGTATGTGACTGGTGCAAACATGATAATTATGAGATGCGTGTTATATAACAACATTACTGCATGCCACATTCAAGGCGCCAATAAAATTCGACGGGACCAGGCGCGCGTGCGCGCCGGCGTTCGTTTTGTCACGTCACGCCAGCAATGCCAGGCCAGGCGCCAACCTATCTGCCGTATACTTCTAGGCGTGCACCAAGTTGCGTTGCTTTAACGCATGTGCATTTGAGCGTGTCCGGCGTCTCTCCATCATGAAGAGAGGCAGACGCAGTGCAGTCTGGGTAGAGCTGGGTAAGGTCATGGGCGCCGGTGGCCGCCGGGCCGCGCCGACAGACGCTAGTCACAGCGGTCGCGCCTGGCATTCGTTTTGCTAGCGCCGCATCGCTTTGCCAGCGTGCGCGCTTCTCAATGTTAGGGTCAGAGTATATTGGACCCTTTCTGATGTGCTTGCGGCCGTTACGCTAGCTCCACATATACAAAATTTGGTGTTACGGGATGTCAATGAATGACGAAGGTAAATGACTGGTGCAAGCACGATACTCATGATATGTGTGCTAACGTAGAAACATGACAACATACAACGCTCATGATGCCTTCGCGGCCATTTCACCAGCCCCACATATACAAAATTTGATGTCACGTGATGTGAATAGACGACAAAGATGAATGATACGTCCTGTCATTATAATCATGATATTCGTGTCATGTGAAGCTTGACTACATGCTATGCTCATAGCGTGCTCGCGGCCACTTTACTAGCTCCGCATAGACTGAATTTGGTAATAAGTGACGTGAATGGACGAAGATTGTGCATGACAACTCTAAACATGATATTGAAGATATGCGTGTCATGTAAAACATCACTACATGCTACAATCATAGCGCACTCGTGGCTGTTTCACTGGCTCTGCGTACCAACTTTAGTATCGAATGATGTGAATAGATAGCGAAGGTAAAATACGTGCGCAAATATGATAATCATGACAGGGAAGTCATGTACGGCATAATTTATCTGCGCCTCGTAACGTTGTGCTGATTTTAAAGTGGCATATCAACCTTCCTCATTCGTGCTTCGCATATCGTCGGCTCTCACTGTACATGGGATCTGCCTTTTTTTTCTGTACCTCATGTCTCTCTCATCTTCCCTTCCCTAATCCTCCAGTACGGGGTTCCCAAACGCAAGTCTTTCTGGTTAACCTTCCTGTGTTCTACTTTTTTGTTTGTTCCCCCCACCATCTTCTTTCAAGCGACAAATTTGAACGTGAAGTTCCACGTGGGGATCTCAAGGAATTGTTTCAAAATGTCCTCACTTTCTTTAGAGCTTGCTTTTATGGGGCACAGTAATGCTCGCAGTGCACACCACAAGAGGTCAATCAGCAGCGTTCTTGAACAAAGGTTGCGGGCTTTTGAGATACATGGCTGCAGGAGAAGAGACAGAAAAACACATCTTCTTTGGGTGGGAGAGCATGTAGTACTTCGCAATATGCAAAAACGACTGTCAAGAATAAGTATTAATCGTTATGCTGAAATGATCTGTAGTCGCATAGTTGAAAACGATCGCAACTTTTACGTATTGAGATTACAACCCCTTCTTTTAAATGTGGAACATTTATTAGTCGCACGATGTCACGCGTCGTGCGTGGGCGTCGTCTATAACTTCATTGCGCATGCTCGCGTCTTGCGTATCGTGCCGCATGCTTGCGTCTCTTGCCAACATTTTGCCCCCCCCCCCCTCTCTCACCTCGAAATTGGGCCGACGCAGGCACCGTCTGCTAGTAAAAACTGACTGCTCGAGCTGCACAACTGTTCACTGCCCACCACCTATATGTAGGCACTGAACCACACGTCAGCGTCCCACCACTCGTGGAAGGCAACGCTTCTCTTCAGTCAACAAATAAGAATAGTTAAGACAAAAAAATTGGCAGATCCCACCTACAGTGGAAGTCCATGATATGCGAAGCATGCTTGAGAAAATATGTCACCTAAAATCACCACAACGTTACGAGGCGCATGAATGTAGTACACAGTAAACACAAGTGGAAGTGTTATGCGCACTCAGCTATCTGTATAAGATGCAAATATGTATTTGTTTACAGTCGCGTAACAACAGTACAACTAAGGTTTGCAATACCAGCCCCAGCAGTGGTAAGCATATAAATTATGCCGTATATGACTTACATGACATCTATTTATTTTATTTTATTTATCATATACTGCGAACCATTTAAGGTCCAAGCAGGAAAGGTACAGCAAGTTCGAAGGTAAAATAAAGGTACAACAAAGTTACAACAAAATTGATACTGGTATACACGAAATGTAACAAAAACATAGAAATCACCATCAAATTATACTCGTTTCCAGAGGGCTGAGTACACCCACTGCAACACAATCCATAAGCAAAGCACCACACTCTTAGGCACACAACAAGTTGTTAAATCAAACAAGTATTGTGAAAGCCAGGAAACACAAGGCGCATTTTATGGTGAAAAGGAAAGAAGAGTAGAGTTTCGGGGCAACAAGTTCCACTCAGAGATTGATTTCGGGAAAAAAGAGTGTTTGTATAAATTAGTTCTTGCGAAAATTGGCTTGATGCTACAGCTGTGTTTGTGACGGGAAGGCCTGGAAGAATCCCTTACCATGTAGTTGTCTGGCTTTATTTCGAGTTTAGAAAAATATATTAGACGGAGTAAGTTAAGTCGAGCAGCTCGTCGTCTGTCCTCAAGAGGTTCAAGATTTGCCAACTGCAACATCGCAGAGGGGTAATCGCGGCGTCTATACCTACTGTAAATAAAACGGGCTGCTAGGCGCTGAATTTTTTCTATCTTTTGTATATTGCTTTTTGTGTGAGGGTCCCATACTACGGAGGCGTACTCCAAGGAAGGCCTTACCATTGTTTTGTAAGCTTTAAGCTTTAAGGAACTGGGGGCATTAGCTAATCGATGCTTTAGAAACCCTAGTTTTTTACGTGCGGAAGAGCATGTATTTACTATATGGGTTGTCCAGTTGAGGCTTGAGGTTATTGTAACACCCAAATATTTATATTCTTCGACTTGTGTAATCTGTGACTCTTTTATAACATATTTAAAGTTAAACTTGTTGATTTTGTTGGTGATACACAATCTAGTTTTTTCTAGATTAATTACCATGTTCCACTCGGAACACCAAGTTTCCAAGTTACCGATGTTTCTGTTTAAAACTTGTTGATCTGCCATTGAGTTTATGACTTTGAAAAGAATGCAGTCGTCTGCGAACAGTTTAACTGATACGGTGGTATCTATTGCTTGAACCAAATCATTAATATAAATGTTAAATAAAACAGGACCGAGTACGGACCCCTGCGGTACTCCGGAAAAAACGTCTAAAAAACGCGAGCGCGAACCCTCAATCTCTACGTATTGTTTACGGTTTAGTAGGTAAGATGTGACCCAATTTGTTATATCTGAAGGAACGCCAATTGACTTCAGTTTATTTATTAATTTTTTATGGGGAACTTTGTCGAACGCCTTCGAGAGGTCAAAAAAGATCACGTCAACCTGGCTACCAGCATCTAGGGCCTTCGCAAATTCATTAATTGTAGTTAATAACTGCGTAGTAGTAGAAAGACCTCGTCGGAAACCGTGTTGGTGCTCAGTGAGAATATTTTGGGATTGAAGAAAGTTATTGAGGTATTTTGCGATAATATGTTTCAGCAGTTTACAACAATGACAGGTGAGAGAGATGGGCCGATAGTTACAAAAATTGAGACGGTTACCCTTCTTATACACAGGAGTCACACGTGCAATACGCCAATCATCAGGTATCGCACCAGACGAAACGGATTTCTGCAAAATGACTACAAGGAACCTGGCTAACAGTGTGGCATAGCGTCTGAGAAATGCGGAAGGGATATCGTCAGGGCCTGTCCATTTTTTTTGGATCCAATCGCAAAAGCAATTCTGTGACACCTTCCAAAGAAATCTGAATGACACCACAATCACCATTTTCACAAACAGCCCCGTTTAAAGGATCTGACGTTGAAAACACACTTTGGAAATACTCGTTAAACACCTCCGCCACTTCTCTTGGATCAGTAAGTACCCGATCACCCTTGGCGATTTGATCAAGCCTCGTGCCACCCTTATTTGATAAAAATTGCCAAAATTTAGAGGGACTTTCGGATACAAAACGATTGAGTGTCACATTAAAGTAGTGATCCCTAGAAGCAGCTAATTTGGACTTTAATGTAGCCTGTAAATCAAAAATGTCTGCTTGAGCAGCATTTGAACATTTCCGCAAGCGTTTTAATTTGCGTTTCACATGAATTATTTCTCTATTTATCCACGGATTCGTCCTGCCAACTTTTTTCACTTTATCTGGAATAAAATGCTGGATACAGAAATGACAGTGCGCTTTAAACTTTGTCCATAATGTATTGATGTCATCACTATCATCAAACAAAACAATGGCTTCCTCGAGATAATTAGTTATATTTACATCATCTGCAGATGTGTACTGCTTTATAGTAATAGGTTTGTATTTGGGTGGGTTGGATTGACGTGGGAGCAATGACATAAAGTATACCAATTTATGATCTGAAATTCCCTCACAAATATCGGTGGTAATGTCAGTTATAGTTTGAGGAGCACAAGACGAGATCTAGAATCGAAGACGTACAGCTTGTCACCCGAGTGGGAAATAAAACGGTTTGGGTCAGATTAAACGCCAAGAGCATGTCCAGAAAAATTTCGGATTTCGGTATGTCTGTTGGGCCGCACTTTAGCGTTTCCCAATCAATACAAGGCAGATTGAAATCCCCAACAACTAAAAGAATTTGGTTGCGATACTGATTTAGCTTGTCGTAAAGTTTTAACAAGAAATCTGGCTCAGCATTGGGTGGTCTGTAAAGACCTACGACGATGATTTGGTTTCCTAAAAATTCACATCTGCAAAGCACACTTTCGTGGTCGACATCAATCTCGGACAATTGATATGACGGCACACCACTTTTGACAAGAACTGCAGTGCCACCGCCCCTTGTTTTGCGATCCTTACGATAGCACGTATATGAAGGCGGAAACACGCAACTATCTCGATCGTCAGGGTGCAACCAGGTTTCTGAAATTACGGCTATGTGAGGGTCATAGGATAGCAGAACATGTTCAAACTGTTCTTGTTTGTTCCGCAGGCTCTGTGCATTGAGGTTTATCAAACGAAGCCGTTTGTGCGCTAAGGTTTGCTCGTCACCGTGATGTCAATCTTCTGAGCGCGCAGCGCTGCGCAACAGTTTCCCACGGTTTTGATGCTCGTCCCATACGTAGACGTCACCATTGATGTAAAGCTTATCATAAACTAAGTACGCCTTATCACCCCGACTTCTGTTATCCTTTACTGTTTTCCAGAGCTTTTTTCGTAGCTGAAGTGTTGCTTGCGAGTAGTCGTGAGATATTGATACACCCGAATCTTTTAGTATGCTACACTTCTTGAAAAGCAAAAGTTTTTCGTTGTAATTGTACAACCGCACAATGACCGGCCTTGGGCGTTGTTCATTCACCCGTCCAATTCTATGAATGCGCTCCACGGAAGTAACTGTGACCTTTAAAGTGTCTTGGAAAACTTTAGAAACAACTTTGTCTTCCAAAATTTCTCTGTTTTCGTCTGGTCCTTCCGGTATGCCGAATACGACCAAATTATTCCTTCTTGAACGATCTTAGTAATCGACAAGCTTTTTGTCTTGTCCTGTCAGGGCTTTTTCTACGCGCTCTATTCTTCCCTCCAGTTTCTTTATTTTATCTTCGTTCGCCTTTGATACCTTTAATACTTCGTCTAGTTTGGAAAGTTTTTTGTTAATATCTGAAAGTATGGGGTCGCGTTTCTTTTGTTCCTCTTTAGATTGTTTTAGTTCAGCTAGTATACTATTTATAAGTTCCTCAAGATCTGGACCAGGGTTGCTCTCCACATCACCACACAGCAAAATCGTTAAGACAGACCAGCAATCGTCAACAATTTGGGCACATTGCCGAGGGCACGGCAGAATCAAAAGCGCGTAGCAACTAGTACGGACAGATGAATTAGGGGTGTGAAAACTGACCTGCACGACAATCCATGCAAGCTTAGACATGTTGTTCTGAAGAACGTTGCCGTGCCCTCTGAGGCGGAAGGCGAAATCTTGGCGCTTTATACTCGGCTCCACTGACGTCACCGATGACTGAAGCCAACGGCGTGGTTCACTGGAGACGAGGGTGCGTAGCTGCGATGTCAACGGTGGTTTCCACGTGCCTGGAGCGCGATCCAGCGGCGCATGCCCAGAGTGGGATGGCCGTCCAGTATCAGGCAGCGGACCAGGCTTGACAAGAAGAAACACCTGCACGACAATCCATGCAAGCTTAGACATGTTGTTCTGAAGAACGTTGCCGTGCCCTCTGAGGCGGAAGGCGAAATCTTGGCGCTTTATACTCGGCTCCACTGACGTCACCGATGACTGAAGCCAACGGCGTGGTTCACTGGAGACGAGGGTGCGTAGCTGCGATGTCAACGGTGGTTTCCACGTGCCTGGAGCGCGATCCAGCGGCGCATGCCCAGAGTGGGATGGCCGTCCAGTATCAGGCAGCGGACCAGGCTTGACAAGAAGAAACACCTGCACGACAATCCATGCAAGCTTAGACATGTTGTTCTGAAGAACGTTGCCGTGCCCTCTGAGGCGGAAGGCGAAATCTTGGTGCTTTATACTCGGCTCCACTGACGTCACCGATGACTGAAGCCAACGGCGTGGTTCACTGGAGACGAGGGTGCGTAGCTGCGATGTCGACGGTGGTTTCCACGTGCCTGGAGCGCGATCCAGCGGCGCATGCCCAGAGTGGGATGGCCGTCCAGTATCAGGCAGCGGACCAGGCTTGACAAGAAGAAACACCTGCACGACAATCCATGCAAGCTTAGACATGTTGTTCTGAAGAACGTTGCCGTGCCCTCTGAGGCGGAAGGCGAAATCTTGGCGCTTTATACTCGGCTCCACTGACGTCACCGATGACTGAAGCCAACGGCGTGGTTCACTGGAGACGAGGGTGCGTAGCTGCGATGTCAACGGTGGTTTCCACGTGCCTGGAGCGCGATCCAGCGGCGCATGCCCAGAGTGGGATGGCCGTCCAGTATCAGGCAGCGGACCAGGCTTGACAAGAAGAAACACCTGCACGACAATCCATGCAAGCTTAGACATGTTGTTCTGAAGAACGTTGCCGTGCCCTCTGAGGCGGAAGGCGAAATCTTGGTGCTTTATACTCGGCTCCACTGACGTCACCGATGACTGAAGCCAACGGCGTGGTTCACTGGAGACGAGGGTGCGTAGCTGTGATGTCGACGGTGGTTTCCACGTGCCTGGAGCGCGATCCAGCGGCGCATGCCCAGAGTGGGATGGCCGTCCAGTATCAGGCAGCGGACCAGGCTTGACAAGAAGAAACACCTGCACGACAATCCATGCAAGCTTAGACATGTTGTTCTGAAGAACGTTGCCGTGCCCTCACATCATTACCATGTTACCGCCTAGCGTTTGTTTTCGTCTTCCATTTATGTCATGTATTAGAAAACTCGGTATAGGTGAAGCCAGCGAAACGGCCACGAGCGCATCAAGAACGTGGTATATAGTCATGTTCTTACATGACTCGAATGTCAAGAGTATCCTGTTTGCACAAGTCATATACCTTCATCATATAATGTAACACCAAATTTAGTATACATGAAGCTACTAAACGGCCGCGAGCGCACTATGAGCGTAGCATGTAGTCACGTTTTACATGACATGCATGTCATGATTATCATGTATGGACATGTAATATACTTTCGTCATCCATTTACGTCACGTAATACCAAATATAGTATATGTGAAGCTAGGGAAACGACCACGAGTGCACCATGAGCGTATGGCGTTTAATGATGACTTACATGACGTCTTATCTTACCATAGTAGTTTTGCGATATGCTATGTGCACGAAACCACCGCAAGAGCAGCAGGACCATGACATGTAAATCATGACATTCATGACATACATGTCATGAATTGCGTTCTATGACTAGTCACTTATATTCGTTATACAGTCATGTTATGGCATAAACATTTTCGTATAGATCCCATCTTCAAAACGACGAGGAGAGCTAAAAGTCTTAGACGGATAGATAGATAGATCGATAGACAGATAGATAGATAAATAAATACATAGATAGATAGATGAATAGATAGATAGATAGATAGATAGATATATAGATAGATAGATACGTTCAAAGTCGCCTAAGTTCGCCGGGAAATTCTTCGCATTTCATAACAATTAGGCAATGTCAAACCATCTCTCGCCTCATAAGGCCAACGCCTGCAGCTTCTGCTAGCCGAAACCGACTGCTGCACAACCAATCACTGGCCTTCCCGTATTTGTAGGCACTAGATCGTCCATCAGTGTCACACCACTCGTTAAAGACAAAGCTTCTCCTTTACTCAATGAGTAAGAATAATAAAGTCGAAATAACAATACCTAATCTATACCTAATCAAGCAACATTTACACGATACCCCCCCGCCCCCTGCCGGCAACACTGCGACGCATTTGATCGATCTGGCCTCCAGTGCGAAGATGCGGGCGGCATATTTTGTATATGGTAACTTGATTTAACCAGGCAATGAAAAAACACAAAATGGGCGGTCTAATACATTTTCATGCGTATGCGTATACCCTAACATTGTTCGCTTAGTTAAAAATACGAAAACAGAAGCTGAGAGACCAGTATGGCAGCACTGAAACCCATCTATTAATAGTCTTAGCTGATCTTGATTGATATGTGGGGTTTAACGTCCCAAAATCATATGAATATGAGAGACGCCGTAGTGGAGGGCTCCGGAAATTTCGACTCCCTGAGTTCTTTAACGTGCACCCAAATCTGAGCACAAGGGCCTACAATATTTCCGCCTACATCGAAAATGCAGCCGCTGCAGCCGGGATTTGATCCCGTGACCTGTGGGTCAGCAGCCGAGTACCTGAGCCACTATACCACCGCGGCGGGGCTCTTAGCTGGTCTTATTGCCCTAAATGTGACACATGCATGGTTCAGTCGCTTCAGAGCTTTGGTATGTAAATTTACCATAGGAATTTTCATTTTCACGAAGAACATTATCGCAGCTGCGTAGGTGATATTGTAATCCACTGTCTTTGCCTGTGCTTTAAAGGCGTTTTTAACGGGCTGAATAACCCAGCACGAAGAAGCGGGTGCATGTTAATCTTGCTTGTTTGTGATTCTTCGCGTTGTGTGGAAATATGCTTCCAGTTATAGTGCACCAGCACACCAAAGCACTTGAGGGGTCCTAGGTAATTAACATCGTGGACTGCTTTTCACCACATAACCTTCTTTCGTTAGACTTAGTCAAACTCACATGAACAATCTGAGGTCGAGGTACTTAATCAATATAACGCTTCTTCATAGGAACGTTCCTGTTTTTCCCTTGTGACTTCCCACTTGAGTTCAACATTTTGATACGTACATCTTTTGATACGTACGCAGTTGCGTTCGGATCAGGTGGCAGTGAATGCTGTCCACCTCTGCAGGCCAACTCAAGTGAGTAAATACAGAAGCGCACCGAAATAGGACCATCGAGGTGACACCGACGAAACGAGTGGCTTTGCTTAAACCGGAACCGATGAGCTTCGACGCGGCGCATGCAGTGACCCGCCACGATGCAAGAAAGGGGGTCGGCCACATTTCCTCTACCAAGCCGGTCGCTTTGCGTACGCTCCGTCGACAGGCATCGCAAAGGTCAAGATCAAACTTTTGATATGGTTCACGTCTCGCTGCGACCGACCTAGCGGAAGCGCGTTTTTGAAATTTCTGCGAGCAAGCAGCCCTTCACAAGACGCATAAATAATATTAACTGCGGCAGTCTACATCTCAAAACCAAGGTATAATTATGGGGGATGTCGCAGTGTATATGCGATGAATACTAGGCCGTCTAGAAGCGGCACATTCACAGCGCATCGTTCGCCAGGTGGCTGCGCTCCGCACTACAGACAGTGTAGGGTCCTTTGCATTCGCGCTTGTTGGAAGGCCACCACGCGTAAACTGCAGCGTTTAAAAGATGTTGACACAAACACAGAGAAGCGCACGCATTGCAAGGTATGAAATTTTCATTAGCAGCATGAAGTGACCTTAAAAATGTGAAGCATCTCTTAGCGAACTCTGGCGACTTTGAGCGTTTCTATCTATCTATCTATCTATCTATCTATCTATCTATCTATCTATCTATCTATCTATCTATCTATCTATCTATCTATCTATCTATCTATCTATCTATCTATCTATCTATCTATCTATCTATCTATCTATCTATCTATCTATCTATCTATCTATCTATCTATCTATCTATCTATCTATCTATCTATCTATCTATCTATCTATCTATCTATCTATCTATCTATCTATCTATCTACCTGTCTGTCTGTCTGTCTGTCTGTCTGTCTGTCTGTCTGTCTGTCTGTCTGTCTGTCTGTCTGTCTGTCCGCCGACGTCTTTTAGCTCTCCTGGCTGTTTCGATAATGCAATCGATACTAAACATGGAAAGTTGGTATGGCATAACATGACTGTATGAAGAAAATATATGAATAGTCATAAAATAAAAATCATGACATGTATGTCATGATTTACATTTCATGATTTACATTTCATGGTGCAGCAGCTCTTGCGATGGTTTCGTTCACAGGGCATGTTGCAAAACTAATATGGTATGGCACGATTACATGGCGAACACAAGCGACAAACCCTAACATGAAAATCATTACATGTGTCATGTAACAACATGACTACATGCCAGGCTCATAATGTGCTCGCGGCCGTTTTCCTTTAGCGTCCCATACGAAATTCGGTATTACAGTACGTGAATGGATTATGCAGATATGTGACTGATGCGAACATAATAATCATGAGATGCGTGTCATGTGAGAACATGACTACATGTCACAGTCATGGCGCCAATACATTTCGACGTGACGCGGTGCGCGTGCTCGCCGGCGTCCATTTCGTCGCGTCGCGCCGGCGTTGGCACGCCAGGCGCCGGTCCTGCCATATACTCGCAGGCGCGCGCCGGGTTGCGTTGCTTTGACGCATGCGCATTTCAGCACGTCCGGCGTCCCTTTGTCAAGAAAAGTGGAAGCGCAGTGCTTTCTGGGCTAAGATCCCTAGAAGAAAAACTAATAAATTGTTTCATCTAGGAGTCTGTCTGGGTAACGCATCGGCGCGAAATGCGAAACGCATTTCGCACCAGTTGCCGTCGTGTCGCACCGACGGACGCTGGTAGCGCCTGGTGTCAGACTGTAGAACGCTCGCGTTTTCTAACGTAGCGTCGCTGTGCCCAGCGTGCGCGCGCGTCAGCGCTACATTAGAGTATATTGGGCTTTTCATGATGCGCTCGCCACCATTTTGCTTGCTGCACATATCCCGAATTCTGTGTTACGTGACGTCAATAGATGACGAAGGTATATGACTGGTGGAATCATGATAATCCTGACACGTGTATCATGTAGAAGCATGTCAACATACCAAGCTCATAGCGTGCTCGCGACCGTTTCGCTAGCTCTACCTATACCAAATTTGGTATCACGTGACGTCGATAGATGACGCAGGTAAACGACACATCCAAACATGATAATCATGACACGAAAGTCATGTACGTCATAATTTGCTTCCACCTCATGATTTGTGCTGATTTTAAAGTGACAAATCAACATTTTTTATTCGTGCTTCGCATAATATTGATTCCCACTGTACTCGAGATCTGTCAATTTTTCATCTAGATAGTCGACCACATGGCCCATGGCAGCAAGTTGTCAATAAGATTACGATGTTCTCGTGTTAGTTGTGGTTGCTTATTTCAGTTGCACAAACGCATCGTTATGCAAAATGCACTGACGAAACGACACCTCATATTATTGACACTCATATAATTTCAGGTGCCAAAGAGAAGTGCATAGGTTAGGCGTCTCCATCGGTAAAAAAAAGGCACGTATCTGAGTAGCACAAAACGTATTTCCCATATGGTTCTTGTCATTGGCAAGTGCTAGTTAACATGCACAATGTGATTCTCTATATAGGTGTCACGTCGTTCTGCCAATCAAAATGCCTTTAGTTTACACTGGTTGTACGTAACTTACTTCTTCTGTGAAGGAAGTGTAAATTTGAGGGCCCGTTCTCTTTGTTAGGCACATAAATAACGAGAAGTATACTCTGTTTCACCACTGTGGTTCAGCATAATCAAAGCTACAGCGCTTAAGAAAGTCAAGTACATATATATGCTTGCTCGGTGAAACACAATCCAACATAAAGGTGGACTAAAAGGTACAGGATTGGCTGGAATTGGCGTTTGTTTCATGTGTGTTACACCACATCAATACAAGATATGTTTTTTTTTTCTTCGCAATTCTTTGGTATGTTTACAAATATATATGGCAGCACCCATGCAGAAGCGACTGCCCGCTTCGATTCCGACTTGCTCTTGATACACTCCCACTGCTCTGGCACCACAAAAAAAGGTAAAACCAGCCAACGATTTTATTCATGTCACTATGCGAATAAAGCATCACGTACGTTTTGTCCATATTAGCGAGATATTCTGCTTGCTTAGCCGCCCCTGCCAAGCCTCACGCACCGAGGCAGTACTCGTTCATCTACAAATATCGGACATGCAACCTCGCACAACGTTCCCCGCGTTGAATCCTCCTTCAGTGAAAACAAAAGGCAGCATATTCATGGAGTGAATGATGGATAGTGGGGCGAAGCATCCGTCCCCCTATTCGTTCTTGCTTCCGTTCATCCATGCGTGCGTCTGTGTGGCCGCCCATCCGTGCGTACATGTGTTCGTGCGTCCCCACGTTCATCTGCGCGTCCGTCCTTGCTTTCGTCCATGCATCCACTCCTGCGTCCGTCCATGCGTCCATCCGTCCGTGCAGCCATCCATTGCGCCCGTCCATGCATCTGTCTGTGTCTCCGTTCGTCCACCTATTCAACACTCCAAATACCACCATCTCGCATATTTTTATCATTTATCCTTCATATAGAAGCACCGCCATCCAGCGGACATTCCAAGGACTGATCGAGAGGAGGCACACGCACACTTTCTTACGGCTTGCGCTTCGTGTCTACTTCCCACCTTTAACCACCTCGAGATCATGGTATATACTAGTTCACTGTATTCGTGGCACTGCGGCCCAACGCTCACTAAACCTTTCTAAAACCTACGAGGTTACGCCCAGCGAGTATAACGTAGCAACCCTTTCTTGTCTTCTGTGCGTTGTTGAACAGTAAAAAATTCGCAGCGTGTGCGTTAACTAAAAGCCATATTCTCCTGTCTCTCATTCCTCCTTAGCAGCTATTGGCTTGTATTGAGCCCTACCTTTTATTGTTCAACAACGCACTGAAGAAATCTCCCACCGGCATCACCTTAGAGTTCGAAATCTTATACTTGTTACATACTAAAACGGCTACGAGGGACGAACGGGTGTCGTTATAGAGAGCGTCGCCCCTAAAAGAGAGAAAAGGAGCATTGCAGCAGGAGACGCGAGGAAACGCGTCGACGGATCAGCGGCCATACGACAGCCACAAACAGCGTCATTGAGACTCAACCACAAAGGGAACCTCTCGGCCGGCATGAACGTCTATCAATCTTTAGCAGAGCAACAAATCAACGCTTCATCAAATTCCTGATTTAGGTGCTTGTTTAGTAGTTTTAATGCATCTTTAAGTTCATAAACCAGCCGTATTAACTGCAATGAGCATCTATAGACAAATCGGTTAGCAGGCGTCATGAATACGCTGAGCAGACGACACGGCGCGAAAGACTACATGTTGAGGGGCTAAGCACCGTTCTTATTGAATGAGGGGCCCTGTAGCCTCCACAATGCTGAAGAGAACTTCTCATGTTACCAAGGATACGGGATGATATTAGAAATAATTGTGGTTTCAATGCGAAGAAAAAAAAAACTTGGCAGATCCCTCTACATAAAAATCAGTATAACACGAATGTGAAACGTGTCGTTACAGAGGTAGATGAGTGTTTATTGTGCACTGTTTCAGCAACGTAATGCAAAGTCATGTTAGGAGCAGCAAGCAGCTCGAAACACGCAGCGCACACCTCAAGCAGAAAGCACGCACGAAATCAGCAAACACAGGACAAGCGCGTACTAACAGCCATCACAGCTTGACACTTGTAGCGCACTCTTCAAACAGACAGAAAGACGCACAAAACGAGCGCGAAGTTTGCACATTACAAGCGCGAAGAACTGCCACAATTCTTCCAGTGTCGTGTGCACGGTGCAAGATACAAACAATTTAGGTGGGGGCACTCGCGAGACCCAATCGACCAAATAAAATAACAGGGACGCGCGTCAGTCGGACCGCTGTCGCCAGCGCATACTTATCGCCGAGTAGACGCAACCGTAGAGTTCCCTAATATACACTAGAGGGAACTCTGGCGCTAGTGTCTATGGGAGCTGCAACGCACGGTGCTTCAACGAGCATGGGAATGATGGGTAGTACACACATTTGTATAATATTCGTACTCCTGGCCTGGTTTTGGCCCCGTGTGTGTTCGAGTGGCTTGGAGCCGTTTTCTCACTAAACAAATATTAGCAAATAATCAGCGGTTGCGCCTCACCATCTTATTCTTTTAGACTTACCTTTCGAAATCGGGTCACGAAGCTCAAAAGGGTTGAATCTTTCAAAACAAAACCAATACACAGCAATAAACGAAGCCGCAAGTACGATTTGCCACCCGCAAGTACGAAGACTAGGCATATGTGTGCTACCCATCACTTCCATGGTCGCTGAACGATCGCAGCGCCAGAGTCCCCTCAAGGTAATTTTAAAAAACTCTATACACGCAACTTGAAGACAAAAAGAGGTTGCTATTACCAACCGGCCCCACGCGGGAAACTTGAGTTTAGTTACACATGCGCGTTGTTTCTGCCAAAGAGAAAAAAAATCGATTCCGTTTTTCATCAAGCATGACGAGAGTTTGAGACGTGTGGCAAGCATGCTTGTCTGTAAAACGCATACTGGTATTGGAAGATGGTTCTCGCACGTCCTGTAAACTTGACACTTCTTGGGCGTAACACATACGTATATGATTGAAATCTCTATCAAAATTTCATATGCTGGAGAATGCAAAAGATTGTGTATTCTGAAAGAACGCTTCCGTTTGGCACGTCGATCAGGATTTTGGGTTCCAACTATCCTAAGTATCTTTTTTTTCTTCAGAATCATATCATCTGTGAAGTGCTTGCTGCAGACTTCCTTCTTTGTGTTTAGCGTATGGTATTATCTGGGCAACACTTTAGTCCATGCTTTCAGTCACTCAGGATCACAATGAACGTTGAAGAAGATTTTTTTTTCTTGGAACGTAAGGTAACTTAACCGGCAACCTCTTGGGATGATGAAGGAAATATTTTATTGAACAAAGTCGAAGAAAACGGGGAGGGTACCTATTCTAGGACACCAATGGCGAACTCTGCGACAACCCAGGCCCGCACAGCGAGCGCCCGGAAGACCTAGGGGTGCCGTCGCGAAGGGTGCCTTTCCACTGCTTTGTGGTACGTGTACCCCGAAGAATTGAAGGGACGGGAGAATAGTAGATGGTGGTGCACTCCACGGTAACGTCAAAAGTTGCAGGGATAGCGCCACAGCCTGGACAGACATCAGTATAACGAGTCAGATATAGTTTATGCATGGAGGGGAGCTTTCGGAAAATCCGGGTCAGCAGTCGGCGAAGCGCGACAGCCAACACGTACACGCTTTCTTTCGTCAAGTTTTCTGCATGCCGGCTTCACCACCACAAGTTCTTTTTGCAAACGTGAAAAATTTTCACTAGCAGCATGAAGTGACCTTGAGAATGTGAAGCATATCTTAGCGAACTCCGGCGAATCTATCTATCTATCTATCTATCTATCTATCTATCTATCTATCTATCTATCTATCTATCTATCTATCTATCTATCTATCTATCTATCTATCTATCTATCTATCTATCTATCTATCTATCTATCTATCTATCTATCTATCTATCTATCTATCTATCTATCTATCTATCTATCTATCTATCTATCTATCTATCTATCTATCTATCTATCTATCTATCTATCTATCTATCTATCTATCTATCTATTTATCTATCTATCTATCTATCTATCTATCTATCTATCTATCTATCTATCTATCTATCTATCTATCTATCTATCTATCTATCTATCTATCTATCTATCTATCTATCTATCTATCTATCTATCCGCCTACGACTTTTAGTTTTCCTGGTCATTTTGATCATGGTATCAATACTAAAATTGGTATGGGTTAACATGAGTTTATAACAAGCATAAGTGACTAGTCCTAACATAAAAATTATAATATGTCATGAATGTGATGATTTACATCTCATGGTCTTGCTGCTCTTGGGGTGGTTTCGTGCACATGACATATTGCAAAGCTTGTATAGTATTACATTACTGTGTTTATCACATTACACACAATAATGGTGTGTAAAGGTATGGTATTACATTACTGTGTGTGTGGCGAACATACGTCACAGACCCTAACGTATAAATCATGACATGCATGTCATGTATGTCATGACTACATTCCACGCTCATGGTAAAGAGTACTTCTAGTACACTTTACTCCTGGTGCGCTCGCGGTGGTTTCGCTGGCTTCAAATGTACTAAATTTGGTGTTGCGTGACGTCAATCGATGACCAAGGTATACGACTGGTGCAAACATGATAATCATGGCATGCGTTTCATGTAAGAACATGACTACATACCAAGCTCATGATGCGCTCGCGGCCGGTTGCTATAGCTTTACATATACCAGATATGGTATCACGTGACGTGAATGGACGAGAAAGGTAAAATACACGTCCAAACATAATAATCATAACATGCGTGTCATGTAAAACATGACTGCATGCTACGCTCATAGTGTGCTCGAGGATGTTTCGCTAGCTCCACATATGCCCAATTTGGTCTCGCGTGACGCGAAGGGACGACGGAGGTAAATGACGCGTCCGAACATGATAATCATGGCATGGAAGTCACGTACGGCATAATTTACGTTCGCCTCAAAACGTTGGATTGATTTTATAGTGACATATAAATCTTCCTCATTCCTGCTTCGAATATCATCGATGCCTACTGCACGTGGGATATGTCAATTTTTATAGTGAAATGTTATGAGATCACTTTCTGGGTCACGCGCAGTTGTTGTCCACCGCTGCCGCCACCGCTGGTGTTCGTAACCACATCGCGTGAAATTAAAAAAAAAATCTTGCACCAATGACACAGTGGGGCTTGAACCCGGATCCGCTGCGTGCCAGCCCAATATTCTACCACTGAGTTACGCCGGTGCTTATAACATGTTGTCAAACTTGCCTTAAGCAGACATGACCTAGCGCCAATGGAACAGTAGGGCTCGAACCTAGGTCGATTGGGTGTCAGCTAAGTTGTTTTTTTTTATTTAATGCATGAAATCATCCCCAGTGAACCAGTGAAGTATGCACAGCACACTCATCAGAAGTCAGGCAAACACACACATGCGTCAAGGAGTGGAAGCCACTCCGGAACGGGGTCAAAAGTATTTACAACACTGCGCACTTGAGCAGCTGCTTCTCGGAAGACGGATCTCGTCGACCGTGGTGGCTCGGCGTGTCTATCAATCATGCGACTTTACCATATTGAATAGAGTCCCAACAACATTAACAGGTCATGAGGAGTTTTATAAGTCACAGACTCCTTTTGAATGGGAGGAACCCAATACCATCAGCTGTGATTGGAAGTTATTTTCTTTTTTTTCTTTTTAGAATGTCCAAAAAATAAAAAAAAGTCAGGACAATGAATATTACATCGCTCTATAGTCTCCGGTTGGTCGCAGAATATAAATTCACTGTCCAGGGTACGTATATTGACTTTTCAGCTACGTTTTCACTGGTAGTGTAGAAGTGGGCAGTTTAAAGAAAAGTGTTTTCGCTGAAGGAAATATCCACATTCTATACAAGAAATAATACATCTTGACCAGACAAAAGCAAATATGGCTTTCGATAAACGGGTCCGGAAAAAAGGTTACTCACAACTGCAGCGGTTAAATTTGTTCTGTCAATAGTATACACTTGCTCTAAGCGAAACCTGGCTTTCGAAAAAATGGCAGTATCAACAATTTCTTTTCGGAATCCCCACAACGGAAATTCTTTAGCAACGCTCGTTGTGACATGAATGAAAGGAAGGTGGTGACATAGACGGTTACGAAGAACTGCTAAAAGAAAGGGGTGGCACACATCCTTGAGGTGAAAAAATTGCAACACCAACTGTGGCACAAACAAGTGCACAAGGCCGAGGCAACGCTTTTCAAGCGGAAGAAAAAGATTGTCTCTTCTCGTGGGTTCCCAGGAAGAGCTCCAAATAAAGCAGGAAAATATCCTATGAAAGGCTTGCATGTGCACACGAGAGCAGTGAAACACCTGCAGAACATAAACAAGCTTTGATGCAAGGAATATATTGCACGCTTTCGCTCTGGCAAAAATGAATATCTCTTGTCCGTGCCATGTTGCCATCTTTCAGCGGATCGTAGTTATCGCAGCGGTCCAGTGTGAGCCGCTGTTACGATAGTTATCAAGAAACACACCAAGGTACTTTATAGGAGTCGCATTCCAATGGATATTTGCGAAGGCCGAAGGAGTTTGGGTTGACATGCCTAGCCAGAATCGACTACTTTTATCAAAATGTATGCTGGCCCTAGGGATTTCACAGAAACGTAAAGTAGTGTTGACTGCTTCTTGAACGCTGGATTTATCAGCGCAAAAGAAGGCACTGTCATATGCATAAGCTAGAACCTTAACTTTCTCAGCATCACATCGGTAGCCTTTTATGCCAGACTTATAAGCACACTTAAACATAATGGTTACAGACAAATTGCAAAAGGCAAAGGCGAGAGCGGACATCTCTGACGTACAGAATTTAATTGAATTAGATTGGAATGTGTGCGATTTACAATTAGCCTAGCTGTGCACTTCTTATAACACAGTGAAATACCATTGTACAGTACATCAACCAATTGCAGATGCCAGAACGAAAAAAAAAAAACATGCTGTACCTTATCAAATGTTTTTGCAAGGTCTATTTGAAGGAGGGCTACTTGGTCCATGCTACCACCAATACACCCAGAAACTGAACGTGCCATATTAATGTTTGTCTGCATAGAGCAACCGCGAATTTCACACGTTTGGTGGTCACCTACACATTCCGTGATCACTGTTTGTAGCCGATTTGTCAACAATTTAGCCAATATTTTGTAGTCAACGTTACATAACAATATAGGCCTATATTTGTTAACTCTCTTTAATGCATCAGGATCAGCACTTTTGGGGATTAATCTTGTATGGCTCTGATAGAACGAAGGAGGAAGTTTACCACGCTGATTAGCCCCTCTGAAAAGTTGCTCAAGGAAAGGTATCAGATGTTGCTGAAAAGGTATGCAAAATTCGCCACTAAGGCCATCTCGGCCATTAGTTTTGTTCTTCTTCAATGTTGTTATTGCAAATCTTATTTCATGTCTGGTCATGGGCCCATCTACAGTAAGCCTATCATTATCTTGTAACTGAGGCACCAAGGCAATGTAGTGGTCAACTTCTTCCTCAAAATTCTCCTGAAGTTCAGCCGCAGTGGACAAACGTTTGTAATAATCTTCGAATGCGGCTCATATTTCACATGTCTCTGTGCAAAGAGAACCCCGCAACTCAAATTGCAATATCTGTTTAGAAAGTGCATATCTCTTTTCATCCTCGAAAAATTTTTAGTGGGTTACTCTTGCGTGAAATAGGTAACACTGGAAGGAATCTTTGCACCTTGGTATAAATCTGTATCGTGTTTTTGTATCTGTGCTCGAATCACTTTTATAACATCCACGTACAATCCCGGCTGTCGACTTTCAAAAGTATGGAGCTTATGAAGTAAATCGCAAAGATAACGCTTTTAGGTTTTTTTTGCGCTATTTCACATGAAATACTAATTACCTGATACTTAACCCTTTCTTTGAACCTTTCCTATTGAGCGAAAATTGGCAGCTGTTGACACTCTGCTACCGCTTGTACGGGTTCTCTTACTATTTCAACAAAGCAATCTTCGCGCAACAACTGTACGTTAGGCTTGCATAGGTCCCAGTTTAGAGGAGTTTTACGGAAATTTTCAGGAGCCCAAGAAACGGTGACTAATGGTCTCTAAAAAATATGGGCTTTACAGCATAATTATAAATGTGAGACTATAGGCTTAGAGATACATACACGCGGTCGAGCCGAGCATGATAGAGGCCTTGAAAGTGCGTGAACCTCACCGAGGAAGGTGCATGCGCTCTTAAATCTATTAAATTGTGGTCATTCAATAATTTCTGCAGCAAAGTTGCACTCGTATCATGACGATTTGTTATATATCAACGATCTCTCGCGTCACAAACAAAGCCTCCGAAAATTGCCCAAGTTCTGTCAGTGTTTAGCAGCAAAATAAAAAAGAGTAAAAAAATTTTTTTGTCATTCATTTTGGATTAAGCATAGATCCAGATAAACCTGCAATATGGGTACGAAATGCTGAAGTCAAAATCTTGAAGGCGTAAAGCCCATCGAGCAAGGCGGCCAGAAGGGTCTCGGAGGGTAACAAGCCAACATAATGAATGATGGTCTGTCACAATCGTGAATGGACGACCGTAGAGGTAGCATCAAAACTTCTGAATGGAGAATACAGCCACTAAACATTCTTGCTCTGTCACCGTGTAATTCATTTCAGCCTTGCTTATAGATCGACTCGTATAAGCAACAACATGCTCTGCCTTATCATGGCGCTGAACAAGCACACCTGCAATGCCAATTCCACTTGCGTCACTGTGCACTTCTGTAGGAGCAGAAGGATCGAAATGACGAAGAATAGGCTCAGTTGTTAGTAGAAAGTTGAGTTCCGAAAATGCGGCATCAGAATCAGGTGTCCATTCGAAGGAACTGTCTTTTCGCAACAAGCTCGTCAGTGTGTGTACTGCGTCCGCGAATCGGTGCACAAAGCGGCGAAAGTCGGAACATAGGCCCAAGAAGCTGCGAAGTTCTTTTAGTGTCTGGGGTGGTTTGAATGTGCCGACTGCTTCGATTTTGCGGGGATCCGGCCTGACACCATCTTTGTCAACTAGGTGACCGAGGACTAAAGCTTGTCGTCCACCAAACCGGCACTTCTTAGAGTTCAAAATCAAGCCAGACTTTCCGACAGACTCTAAAACAAGGCTTTAACAGACGTTGTGCTCTTCGGAGGTACGCCCAAAAATGACGACATCATCCAGGTAGCATAAGCACACCTCTCTTTAAGACCACAAAGAACAGAGTCCATAAACCTTTCAAAAGTGGCGGGGGCGTTGCAAAGCCCAAACGGCATCACATTGAATTGGTACAGTCCATCAGGCGTCACGAATGCAGTGTTCTCCTTGTCTGAAGGGTGCATAGGTATCTGCCAATATCCTGATTGTAGGCCTATTGAAGAAAAGTACAAAGCCGAGTGTAAGCAGTCAATAACATCGTCAATCCTTGGCAGCGGATATACATCTTTTTGGGTCAAGGCGTTGAGTCTTCTGTAATCAACGCAGAACCGTCAGGCACCATCTTTCTTCTTAACCAAGATGACCGATGCTGCCCACGGGCTAGAGGACTCTTCAATAACACCCTTCTTCAGCATTTCCTGAACCTGGTCGGCAATAACTTTTCGTTTTGATGACGACATTCGGTAAGGCTTTCGTCGGATCGGATGGGAAGTGCTGGTGTCAATCCTATGGTGAGCGCGAGAACAAGGTAAAGCTAGTGGCTTCTCCTCTTGGCAAAAGTCAAACACAGAAGCGCGTCGCCTCAACAGATGGCGTAACGTCTGCTGCTCGTGTGACCGCAAAGTGGCGCTTATCATGCCTAGGATCTGCAACTCGTTAGAGCAACTGCGCTTGCCAGAGACTGTACCTTTTGCGCTTTCATCGTTGATAACGACCGCTACATAACCTTCAGCGGAATCATCGAAGACGCCAAGCTTCATTCCTCGAGGGAGCACAACCGGCATTGGCAAACAGTTCAGTGCCCACGGAAAGGTTGCTCCTTCATCAACAGATACCAAACAACGAGGGACGAGTATGCCTTTCTTAGCACATTGAACGATAGCAGGTTAAACGATGGCGTCAAAAGATGTGGCAGATTCTGGGGCGAACACCGCAACTGACCTCATTTACCATGGCGGCACTGTCAGCTCATCGGAAACAATCAGAGCGTCCTTCGCGGCCTGCGGCGCCTCGTCGATGAGGGCAGGAACAATGTCACCACTGACGAAAAGTTCACCGCTTCTACAGTCAACGATAGCGCCACATTCTTGGAGAAAGTCAAGACCGAGAATCACATAATGGGTACAACGTTGCAGCACAAGAAACTCTGCTGGGAACACCTTTCCTGCCAATAAGACATTGACGGCAGAAACTCCGACAGGATGAAGTACCTACCCACTAACACCACGAAACCTTGTTGATTCGCCCCAAGAAAACATAACTTTGCGGCCAATGCGACTTTTGAAAGAAAGACTCATAAATGATATCGTAGCAACAGTGTCCACCAAAGCACTTGTACAAAAGCCATCTATTTCCACACGTATCTTGTTCTTGGACCTTATAACTGGCGGAGGCATCTGAGGCAAATCCTGTTGTGCGACCTCACCTACATCGGTCGTGTTGGCTAGTTTTCCGGCGGCGGCGGTGATGACAGGCGTCGTTCCGGCGAAGGGGAACGATGCAGTCGGCCAGATGGAGGCGTCAAACTACGGTCAGAAGCGGGAGAACTGCCACGGTGATTTCCCCACCATGAGGTACTCCTAGAATAGGCGGGCCAATGACCGTTGTTGTGACCAGTGCCCGCTGGCGGAAACTCTGATGGGGAACGATATCGGGATGTCGGCTCTCGCTGTCGACGACAGAACCGAGCTATATGCCCGGCGATACCGCAACGGTAGCACACAGGGGCCTGGCGGTATGCATTGTACTTCTGGAAGACATTGCACTGACGTGGTGGTGGTACGGATACATCTTCGTTCGGGTCGTAATAGGTGTTGGCTGGCTGACGGGGGTAACTGAAGCAGTCTTCGTACCTCGGCAGTGGGTAGTTATTGCGCTGTGACCTCGGTGGTGAGGGTGGCCTGTAGTTGCAGTCATCGTTGCCTGCTGCGGCAATTGACACGGGAGGGCGAGAGGGAGGCGGTGCGGGTGTAGCTTCGTACGGCGTCGGGCGAGCGTGTCGACTGAGCTCTTCTCGAACGATCTGGCGTATTGTCGACGCGAGATCAAGCGGCGTGTATTTGTCAACACTTGCCACGGTGGTTACATTCGGTAGGCGACCGAACTTGGGGGTGATATGTCGCATCTTCAGGGTCTTGAATATGCGACAGTGGCTTATGACGTTGGTTACCGTAGCAAGGCTGTCTTTGCTGATGAGAAACTGATACACGTCCTCGGCAATGCCCTTCAACAGGTGGCCGACTTTGTCTTCCTCTGACATAGAAGGGTTGACAGTCTTGCAGAGCTTCAAAATCGCCTCAACATAGGTCGTGCACGCCTCACCTGGGATTTGAACTCACAGCAGTAACGTTTGTTCCGCCTGCTTTCTCTTAGCTACGGAGTCTCCTAAGCACGCTCTTATTTCGGAAACGAAGTGATCCCATGACGTGAGGGCATCTTCGTGGTTCGCGTACCACACGAGTGCTGTGTTCGTTAAGAAAAATACTACATTGGTCAGCTGGGTCGCCGCGTCCCACTAGTAGTATTTGCTCACCCGTTTGTAGTGTGTGAGCCAGGCATCCACGTTTTCGCCAGATTCGCCACCGAATGTGCGAGGCACTATCAGATCCTGACGCAACCAGGGACCAGCCGCACGCCAATCTGGTACTAGCGCTGCTTCTGGGACTGGTGGAAGGTCTGCCGCTGCGGGGATCCGGTTTCCTTCTTCGCCGTGAGACATCTCAGCTGCCAGTGGTAACGGGGGCAGTCCAGCAAGGCGGCGGCTTCGTCGTAGATCAGGCGCTTGAAGCGTCGTGTTGCTTGGTTGATTACCCAGCGCCTCCACCACAAAACTGTTATGTTGAATTAAAGGATAGGTGGATTTATTTACAGGGTGAGCATGAAGTTCGCCAGTCGCGGTAAAGATGGAGTCCTGAGGTTACACCAGACAACGTCATCTTCCTCTTCTACCTACCCGGCACATACTACAACCCGGCTCATACCGTAGCAATATATATATATAGTTCAGGAGATCCTCCGTGAGCGGTCACAACGTGGTTTATTTCGACGTTTTGGCTTAGAGTCTGGCTTTCATCAGGATCCTGATGAACGCCAGACTCTAGGCCGAAACGTCAAAATAAACAACGTTGTGACCTGGACTATATGCAACGCTACGGCCACTCAACTACCATGCCTGCCTATATATATATATATATATATATATATATATATATATATGTAAACACAAAGAAGAAAAACAGAACTACGGCGGGCGGAATTGGATGTGGGACCTTCGCGTCGTGAATGCGAGGCGCTAACCACTGTGCCACCAAGGGGCAAGCTGTTTATGTCTATCACTTACCACTAATAGCGCGCATCTCGGGGGGGGGGGGGGGGGCAATGGCTTTTGAGATTGAGGGCGTGCGGCGGGTTTCTTTCCGGCTTTTCCAATCGCATGGAGAGCACGTGTTTCCAGAGGTAGGCGTGGCTCAGTCGAAAAGGCTGCCGCACTGTTAGCGAAGCTTCTACATGGGGAGAAAAAAATAGTATTGCGCTTTTCTATAACATTGTGTTCATTTGAAAATGTCGGGTCAAGTAGTACGAGAGGCAAATTTAACGCAGGGGCATTTTATTTTCAAATGGTGTTTTTATTTTGCTGTAGATTGGTGCCGCATATATTGGAGCAGTTAAAATTGCGATGCATCTGGTTGAGATCTGCATGTGCTCGAAACTATACTTCACATTTCGCGGGATGTATAGGTGGAGGAGGGGCACTGGCGAAAAAGAAAGAAAATTGGCAGCCTGATCCGCAAGCGAGGTCATTTCTACGTCTATGGATCACTTTTAAACTCGATTGAATGAATTCTTGCTTTCATTGAACCAGCGCTGCTTTTCATTGTAGCGCTGTTTCGAAAATTCTTGCGTACTCCTAATGTAATCACAGCTGCGCCGTGACGTAGTTTTATTGCTTCTTAGAAGCGCTCTTCGCTTCTTAGACTGGCACGCCTGTCGTCCAGCCATGCTCGACACGACTGGTCTCCCCTATAGTCATGTTCATCGGGACTTCTCAACGAGAAGCAAAACGCTGTTCACCGCGCGAGGGATAAATAAACAAAAACACGGCATATGCACGGAGTGAATAAATAGTGGGGCAAGGCGCCCGTGCATTCGTTCGTCCATGGGTCTCTCGACTCCTATCACATATCAGCACGCATCAAATGGATGGATGGTTCACTGCACTCATTATATCATTCACTCCGTGGATATGCCGGCTACGCTTGATAAAAAGACGACCGACCAAGTGATGCTCTAATGAGCTTCGTCCCTGAAAGAAATAAAACCGTGTCGTGTTACGCGTCACAGCTGTGATTACAACAGTGCACCTCTAATAATTTTCTAATCAGCGTTACCATCTAAATTAGGGGTAGTTCCACGAAAGGAACTAGAAAGTGACCCATTTATTTGCGCGTAACCCGTGAGCGCTGAATACGGCATTCTGGTTTAGCTTGTGGAATGGGCTGTCACTTTTTATGAGATTAAAACCACCACTGCGCATGCTGGCGCTCGTGTGGAAGTATTTTTTTCTATCTGATGTGCAGAAGAGCACGTAGCAGTATGACATGTTCCCGAAATAAATATAAGAAACAAGACCTGACGTCACTTTCTTCTAAAGGAAAAACCTGCAGCATTGACATAGGAGAAACTGCAGAAACCGCAGTCAGTCGCCAACTTTATTAATAAATTGCTACTATTGAATAAAACATTCGTTTTGCATTCCACCTCAAAATTTTCTCTCCTCTATGCAGAATGGCAGTGACGCATGCACGCAAGGTAACCACGTGAACGCCACCACATGAGTGCGTTACGAAGAAAAATGGCAGCATATCCACGGAGTGAATGATGGATAGTGGGGCGAAGCATCCGTCTGTCCATTCGTTCTTGCTTCCGTCCATCCATGCGTGCGTCTGTGCGGCCGCCCATGCGTCCATCCGCCAGTCCGTGCGTGCGTCTGTTCGTGCGTCTGCACGTTCATCTGTGCGTTCGTCCCTGATTTCGTCCATGCATCCACTCCTGCGTCTGGCCATGCGTCCATGCGTTCATGCAGCCATCCGTGCGTCCGTTCATGCATCTGTCTGTGTGTCCGTTCGTCCACCTATTCAACACTCCAAGTACCACCATCTCGCATCTTTTCATCATATATTCCTCATATAGAAGCACCGCCATCCAGCGGACGTTCCAAGGACTGAACGAGAGGAGGCACACGCACTATTTCTTACGGCTTGCGCTTTGTGTCTACTGCCCCCCTTTAACCACCACGATCTCACGGTATATACTAGTTCAATGTATTCATGGCACTGCGGCCCAACGCTCGCTAAACCTTTCTAAAACCTAGGAGGCCACGCCCAGCGAGTATAACGTAGCAACCCTTTCTTGTCTTCTGTGCGTTGTTGAACAACGAAAATTGGCAGCGTGCGCGTTAACTAAAAGCCGAATTTTCCTATCTCTCATTTCCCTTTAGCAGCCCTTTGCACGTAGATTGAGCATTATCTTGTATTGTTCAACAATGCACAGAAGAAATCTCTTACCGGCACTATTTTGGAGGTCAAAGTGTCATACTTGTTACACACTACTACAACGACTAGGAGGGACAAACGGGTGCCGCTATAAGAAGCTTCGCCTCTAAAATAACACCCGCTGGAGAGAAACGGTCGCCGAGCCGACCAAATTCGATGCCAGCATCAGTAACTGTCTTGCACTGTCCTTGCAATGTGCCAACGCCGTGAAGTCTGGCACGAAAGCCGCGCTCTCAAAGCGTACAACGCATTGCGCTCGCACGTGAAGCTTCCCCAGTTTCTCCTTCCCACTACCTCCCGTTGCACCGCAGAACCAGGAGACAGGGAGGAGGTCTAGACTGAACGTCGCTGGCTCTACGACGACCACGGGCTGGCTACATGTGCGCTTTGGTCATTTATGGTCACCCATTCGCACTGTGTTCAGTGGATATGTTGGGAATCTAAGAACGAACATAGAGATAATTTGATTGTTCAAGAAGAACGCCGCACGCGCTCAGAGTTCTGTGTATCTGGTATGAAACACTGTGTGTTACATAGCAGCGACAGTTCACACTTTTTATTCCTCAGTAGTCTACCTCGACCAATATTTATTCTTAAAGACGCCATTCGGCCGCATGTGGGACCATTTGATTTGGATGCTGTAGACATTACTTTAAATGAACATGATACTGATATTGCCATTGTGCTACTAAAACATACAGATGACGAAAAAAGGAGACGATGATAAGTCATGAATATTTACTGTGAAGGACGTAGGGAGTAAATATAGGTCGGCTAATCGTAGCTTTTCAACATTTCAGAAAAATCATTTATCACATTATTAAGTGGCACTATCAGCGCACCTAAGTATATAGAGTGTAAGTGGCATTCGGTTGACCACGTGACAAATATTTGTACGTGACAAAATAGTAAATTGATATCTAACAGTAGGAGGGAAATGTTATTGAATGACAATAACTAGCTGAGTTTTCACCCACATACTTGTCTCTAGAAAGGGGGAAGGCTAGAATGCCTCTGTCCTAGGCGAAATAATCTCTCCTTGCATTGATATATATATACAAAAAATTAAGCAGTTGCCATGGTTTTATTCGCCAAATGGACCAAAATAAAAGCAGTAACAGAAACAAATACTTGCCTTCAGTGCAACCAGAAGATTTGGCTGTGAGTTTCGCTAACATGTGAAAAAAAAAAAAAACATGCGCATGCTGAAACCACGCGTGCTCTGCTTTCTGACGTGGTCTGCAGCGCTCCAGGAAACCACAATAAACACGCCCCCTCACGTTAGCCCTACGCTTAAGGTGATACTCGCTGGTTTTTCTGGAGATCGTGGTGGGTGGAACGGCCGGAGAAAACCGCGCCGCCAATTTCGCAGACCATAAGAAAACTATCGTGTTTTCAGCGTCATCAGCAAGATGGCGCATTGAGCGCGCGGTGGTTGAGTTGGGACTGGCATGGTGTCTGGACGTGCTTTTTGAGCGCTCCCGATCGACTGCGCAGATAAGTGGTTTTGCATGTTTCAAGCTTGCTTTTATAATTATTGATGCAGCAGTTAAAACTTTTGTAGCACTTATTACATTGTCTGGCTTTCGGGGGTCACTTACCAGGTATTTACTAGTTTGTGTGTGTGTGCGTGTGTCTTTGTTTTTTTCTCTTGCCACCACGTGGGGGAGGCGCACATACGCCGAACATGCAAATTTTGTAGTAGAGCCTATACTTTCTTTTTTCGTAGGGCTGCGTTTGTCGTACGCCATGCATACTAATTATCGAGTGTGATATGTAATTAGGACAATTTCTCTCAAAAAGACATGATTAAAAATGCCGTAAAAGGTTCCGGATGCGGGTTGGGTTTGAAATTGGGCCCAAGTGCAGACGAAAACCGATACCTTTCATTTTTGGAAGTTCGCGCGGACAACAAGCATCGAGAGCAAATTGCAACCGAAGTGAGGCCAAAGGTCCTGTAAATCGCCACGCTAGTTTCCGGGTGACAAGAGATCTTTAGTTTTCCAGAAACGCGCGACGCGACAAGCGGCGGCAACGAATGGGCCTCCGCGACCGCAAATCTGGTCGCTCGTCGGTGTAGTTTGGCGCTGTCGCGAAGGAGTCCCGTGCATGTGGTTAGGGCCTAATAGCGTTAGCCTTTTAGCCTATCGCAGTGGACCGCGTGGATAGGTAGTGCCATCTGGCGGGCATTATGTGCAATCGAGCAGGTGCGTAGAAAGAATTACGTCACACGTAGAAGTGCACTTGGTTAGATTTCGGTTTCGGTAATACGTGTTTTCGGTAATGAAAAATTATTTTCGAACTTGTTGAGCATATTAGCTCTCGGGCATGTGACAAGAGTGCCTCAGGAACACAGAAGCACTATTATCTTGACATGGTCGAAACATTGCCGGAGTGTCCTTACTTAAATTGTTTCTATCTTACCGTGGTCGTGTGTCTGCAGCGCGCTCCTTGGCCACGGCAGCGCGTGAGGTGACCTTTGTCCTCTCTAGGCTAGTGCGAATATTCTAATGCTTCGAAGATCCGAACGAATAGTTGGGTATTTGAATTCTCTTCGATTCGAATTTAAATTACCGAATATTTTCGAAGTGTTCGCAATGAACGAATAGGTGTATATTGATCTGCAGGTCACCGCCTGTAGAGGTTGTCTCACTGCACTGTTGGAGTGTTAAACAGTGAAAACGTTTTTTTTTTTGAAGAATATTTGTTTTGCCGTGAAGCCCCCAATTAAATATAAAGGGGCATTGCAATATTAACTGGACATTGTCAGAAAACGCAGCCGATCGGTAGTCGAGGCTACCGAAAACACGCGATGCAAATATTGTAGCGCAGCACGTGGCCTGTAATTCACAATAAATTTTAAAAGCTAAAAACTGCTTTCTTTTCTCGGGAAGTGACACTGCAGGCTCAAAAATCACTTGTCACAGCCAAGAAGAAATATACGGCTCTGGTCACAGCCATTGGCTGATTTGAGCATGGTGCGCTTGTCGTTACCGGGGCCGTCGCTTGTCCACGAGTATGTGTGTGATCGCACTGAAAAGCCACGTATACGAAGAAAAAAAAAGAGGTGCTCAAGGTCATGAGCTGCGTGTGGAGTATTTTCTTTCGCCGTGCCACTCCTACCTGCTTAGCTTCTAGCTATTTCGTCAAGACGAGAAAAGAGAATGCAACGTGTGCCAATTTTGGAACTCTGCTCATACTGGACTGATTCTAGAAACATTGCTGCAGTAAATTTGTGAGGCAACAAGCTTGTTTACTGGCTCCATGGCTACTTGAAAAAGTGTTGCAGGGACCCTTTAAAGAAACATTTAATCGTCAAATCAATTCTTCATTTTAATAACCTTATTATGACAGCTTATATAATCCTAGTATAATAAATTTTAAAACATAAGGTGTCTCACAGGTTATCGCTCCCATCCTACCAAAACTACTACTCAAGGTTGTTTTGACTTCCTTTGAACGAAAAAATAAATGGCACTTGCATAGAGCCCCAGTTTCAATTTAAAAGAAATATTGTGCAGGTTAGCTTTGTCATGATAAATATTTCCTTTTTTATATGTCATACTTACCATTCGAATTTGATTCGAAATTATTCGATCGAAATCACTATTCGCTTCGAATTCGCTTCGAACCGAAAATTCACTATTCGCACAAGCCTAGTCCTCTCCCAAATTAGGAGTCTCATAATCGCGATTGCAGGAGAGACTATGCAACTTGCATGCAGTTGCTCTTGATGCAACGCTTGTATAGTTTGATTTTTAGTCTTCGTCTCTTTTTGGTGCTGTTTCCTGGTAGCTTTTCAAGTTCTTTTTCTGCAAAAATTACGAGAAGTGCCTTCTCATGAGTATTTACCTAAGTTTCTGGTTGAAAACATTTAGAGAAAACAAATAAAAATACAGCTAAGATTCCGCGTGCAAAACGTGCGTCGATCAGCACCCCCGCCTCTCTCCCCCCACAAGCACAAATTTTCATACGTTTTCTGAACTTGTGTTGCAACACATCGTTCTGCGATGACCGCCGATGAAGGGTGCTCAGTTATAAGAAGAAAATGCATTTTACAGTGAGGCGCATTTTCGTACAACGCCTCGACAAACACGTAATGAATGTTAAGTAGGGTTAATATAGAGAAGGCGAAATAACGTGATACAAGACGAAGAAGGCGTCAAGACAAGCTTCGCCCAACAATGTAGGAATGGCAATTGGACGTGTACGGGGACTACGCATAAATAATGTTTGCAGAAATATGCATCCGGAAGGTGGCGTAGGGAGCGCATCTTTCTGTCACTGCTGTTACATGACCGGAAAGATTAGCCACACTATTTCACTTAACGTTACGATTTGGACCTGTTCATACTATGTAAATTGAGAAGTTGGCTTTGAAAGGCCTTTCACACAAATATGCTAGATTTGGGTTCGCTAATGAAGCCTTATATATATGTTATCACTGCTGCATATAAGAATTTTATGTTAAGTTCTGAAGGTAAGCACAGCCCCCCCCCCCCCCCCTACGCCCTACGTCTTTGCACCCAGGGGCCAATCTAGCCACTTACTTTAGATATTGAAGTAAAACCGGCAAGGGAGAGTCCTGACGTTTTTGCTTTAGTAGTAATCATTACCCCAAAGACTCCTTAACAGCATAAACACTGTTTGTTAACTGACCTACCCTTGCCGGCGTCAGTGATTGAAAAGAAAGAGGTGGAACGCGGACACAGGAGGGACTGCTAGCACACCTCTCCCGACGTTCATGCGCGAGTTGGTATGGAAACGGCGCGTGTGTTGCCAGTGAACTCTTTTCATTTTGTCGCCATGGTTTCCTAATGGCACTCTGAATCGTATGCGCATTGGGAGGGTGAATGACGGGCTTTTTTGTTCCACAGCGCCAGTGGATCGGCTCGTGTGGCCAGCGGGGGCGCAGCCTGAAGGGCGAGTTTTTTCAAGCTTGCTGAGGGTGTTCGAGGCGGCCGAGTGGGACAAAGTTTTTGTCAAAATGGCCCGCGTCGTGGTCAACTACTTCACCGACATGGCTTTCAAGGTGTTGTTTGGCTCCACTGGCAGCCGAAGAAGCAGCGGGGACGGCGACCTAGAGGTAAGCTCACTGGCCGAGTCCTTCGTTGCTTAAAACTGTCCTGCACAGCCTTGCAATGGGGAGCCCTCAAAGCATCTGCCGATCAACAGTGAAGGCTCCTCTAAAAATGCGAGCGGCATATCATGGCACTGCATGCAGCAGCTAATTTACCCTTGCTTCCGAAGACGGCTTCAAAATATTGGTTCGGCAAACGACTTGACCCAAGGGGCGGACTACGTTGAAGATGAAAACGACACAAGGGTGGCACATGATCATCCTCTCCATTACTTCTATTTCGAGTTCCACTTGAAAAACTAAAACGTTCGGCAGATCGCACATACCTTGGTGATCAATAATGTGCGAAACATGCATCAAAAATTGTTCTAAGTGGCACTTTTAAAACAAGCACAACGTTACGAGGCGGTCGGATGAAATACTTAGTAAACATGAGCACCAATTTTATACACATACACGTATCTAGGAATCATGCGAATGTGAGAATTGGTTGTTCATAGCTGGGTAACCAAACCGCCATTAACGTGCGCACTATAGGTCTCAGCAGTGGGAGGCTAAAATGTATTATTTCACCATATTAGTTGCAACGCAAACCACATAATGCTGGAGCGTATGCTAAATTTTACACAAAAGTGCTTTATGCCGTGGTTCACCCGGAATTCGGTAACGTATTTTCGACATGGAAATGGAGTTGGAAAAACAAACGCTATCAGAAGGCAAAGAAAAAGCTCTGTCAGTGGGAGTCGAACCCACAACATCTCGGTAACCGATAACAGATGCCGGACATGGTAACCACTGCGCCATGGTCACATTAAATTTTTTATTGCCAGACTTTGAGCCCATTATTACTGTGCCACGGTTAATTGGTATGCCTATTGTCAAGCTAAGCCTAAATTTTTTCATGCTAAGCCTACATTTTTCGGTACGCCTATCGTCAAGCTAAGCCTCAATGCCCACATAGAGCAAGTTTGCTGCTCGTGAACGTTGCGAAAGCGCTCTTTCAGTGACTTTATTTCGATCGATCTCGATTACAAAACTAACTTACCGCTGTAGCAAGCCAGTGCATGTAGGACTGAGGTGTAGTCAGCCCCTAATAAAAAAAAATTAGCAGATCCCATGTACTGTACCGATCCATGGTATGCAAAGCGCGAATGAGGAAGTTTGATACGCCGCTTAAAATGGGCAGAATGTTATGAGGTTGACATAAATTATGCCGTACATGACTTCAATGCGATGTTTATCTGGCCTAGGTGGGTCATTTACCTTTGTCGTTTGTCCATGGAACGTAATACCTAATTTCGTATATGTGGAGCTAGCGAAATGGTCACGAGCACGCCATGAGTGTAGCATGTAAATGTTTTACATGACACGCATATCACGATTATCGTGTTTGAACGTGTCATTCACGTTCATCGTTCATTCACGCGACGTAATACTAAATGTCGTATATGAGGAGCTAGCGAAACGGCCATGAGCACCCAATGCGCGTAGCATGTAGTCATGTTTTACATGACACGCATAATATGATTATCAAGTTTCGACGTTTCATTTGCCTTCCCTGTCTCTTCACGTCACCTCATACCAATGGAAGCTAGCCAAACTGCCGCGTGCACGCTATGAGCATAGCATGTAATAATGTTTCACATGACACACATATCAAGATTATCATGATTAGGCGTGTCATTTACCTTCGTCGTCTATTCACGTCACGTGCTGCCAAAGTTCGTATATGTGGAGCTAGCGAAATGATCGCGAGCACGCTATAAGCGTAGCTAGTAATCATGTTTTAAATGACACGCATGTCATGATAATCATGTCCAGCCATTTTACTCGTCTTCGTCGTCCATTAACGTCACGTATTATCATATTCGCTGCCCCGCCGCGGTGGTCTAATGGCTACGGTACTTGGCTGCTGACCCGCAGGTCACGGGAGCGAATCGCGGCGGCGGCCGCTGCGTTCCTGGTGGAGGCGGGAATGTAGCCCGTGTGCTCAGATTTCGGTGCAGGTTAAAGAACCCCGGGTGGCCGAAATTTCCGGAGCCCTCTACTACGGCGTCTGTTATAATAATGTGGTGTCCTTGGGACGTTAAAACCCAGATATCACTGTCAGATTCGGTATATGTGAAGCTATTTTGCGAAACGACCGCGAGCGCACCATGAGCGTGGCGTCTAGTCATGACTAGTCCTAAAAGAAAAATCATTTCATGCATATTATGATTTCCACGTTAGTGTTAGTCACTTACGTTCGCTATACAGTCACATCATACCATATTAGTTCTGGAAAAGTCATGGGAACGAAACCACTGTAAGGGCATCAAGAACATAAAATGTAAATTATGACATATATATCATACCTTCACATACATATGTCACATACCTTCGTCATTCATTCATGTCCCGTAATACCTAATTCGGTGTAGGCAAAGCTTGGCGAATGGCCGCGAGCACATCATGAGTGTGGCATATAGCAATGCTGTTACGTGACACGCCTCTCATGATTTTGATGTTAGGGTCTGTCGCTTGTGTTCTCCATGCAGTCATGTCATACCATACCAGTTTTGCAACATATCATGCGAATGAAACCAACGCAAGAGCAGCAAGACCTTGACAATATAAATCATGACGTTTATGACATACATCTCATGATTTTCATGTTATGACCAGTCAGTCATGTTCATAATACAGACATGTTAAATCATACCAGGTTTGGTATTGATACCATTAACAAAACGGCCAGGAGAGCTAAATGTTGCAGGCTGCTAGATAGATAGATCGATAGATAGATACGCTCCAAGTCCCCGAAGTTTGTCAAGAAACGTATTAAAAAAAACGTCCACGTACTTAAAAATGCCTAACACCTTGTCTTTGGACACAACATTGTCCAGATGTCGGCCAATCTGAGCCCGGAAGATACTGCACAACACAGGGGCTCTACATAACTATACAAATATCTTCCTTTTGTACAAACAACTCGTCTTCGAAAGAAATGAACGTTGCTCCAAGATAAATTTCAAGAGGGCCAAAAAGCCGTCTGCTTGAACTCCGGCGTGTTTTATGAAGTACACAGACCCATTTTTTTTCTATGCAGGACTGCACGCACCCGAGTAACTCCTTGTGTGGTACAGAATAAAAAAGATCATCGACACCGAGAGAGGAAAAAATGTCCTACAGAGCTGCTGTCTTGAAGAAACTCAATTATGTCACAAGAATGTTTAACAGCGAACAGGTCGTTTAACAAAAATTGTTGAAATTTTCAAGTGGTAACGACTCACTATTACCTGCCACGTACTGTTTTTGCTGATAATGGTCCTAAAAGGCATCTCTGGTTTGTGAGTTTTCGCGCTAAAAAACATAGACAGCTTCTCTCTTTTGCACTCACTAATACTCTTTACCAGCCTAGTCAGGCCGTGGTCATTACACAAGGAAACAGCCTTAGACTTCAACTTGGGGGCGAAAACGCGCACTTCATTGAAGTTTTTTTTTGTATGTCATTAGTGGCCTTGCCTTTGAAGACCCCTTTCTTCATGAGCACAAATCTACCTTCTTTGTCCGACAGTAGAACGCGCAAATCATTCTTCCTGAAAAAGCACACCACTCCTACCATGGAATCACGACCATTACGATTCTCCATCCTGAACGTTCCATCCTGAACGCACCTCTCCTGGTCTTCAGGCTTAGCCCTGCTGGCCATGTGTCTGTTCAAGAAAAGTATCTCATGCGCGAGAATGGCAGGCTGAAATCTAAATGTTGGCTCATTGTTAAGTGCACACGCCACCTCCTCTGGTACTTGAACGTGACCCACCTTTGTAATCCTGCCGTTCGGATATCCTTTTTTCTACGCCTGAGAAGCACCTGAAGACACCGTTCCCACTGATATTCTATTGTTTGAGCAGCCAAAATCCTTAGGCGTTGAAGTTCTAGGTGCGCAGCACCAGGCTGTCTCTTACTAAAGCAGCACACTTTTATCCAGTCAAACATCAGCCTAACTTGCCACCTAAGCTCGGGGCGCAAAATCTTGAACACGCGCTTCGAACGTCCCACCAAAGGCATCACGTACTTAAGCAGGCATCACGTACTCGAACAGTGAACAAAAAAAAGCCTTCTTGGTTCAGCGTTGGCGTTACACAGCGCCGTTTTGAACATACACTTCCGGATGTTAAGAGGCACCTAGCACCCATATGGTCGAGAATAAGACGTGAGCGGACGAGAAAATGGGGCGCAGGGAGGAGAGAAAGCGAATGGCAAGAGAAGGAGCAGCGAAGCACTGCACCTGTCATTGTACCTGACGGCCATAATGTCCGCGTCTTATGAACCGAAATTCTACACAAACGCTGCAAAAACGCTGCAAAGGCGTTTCAAACGCACTGAATCGAGGCGGTGGCAAGTCATGTGGGGGCCCCAGTCGCTAGGGGCGAGGATAAGCGCGCGCGCCCGCAGCTGTTGCTGACAGTTGCCGATGCCGAAGCGTGACTTGGGGGGGGGGGGGGGTGGCTGAGGGACTTGCGCGCCCGCAGCTATTACTACGGGAGAGGGTGGTGGATGGATCTCGACAGATGGCTAACACAGCCCGACTAAGAAATGCATTCCCATATAAAACAGGAAGTGTACGCTAGGTGGCATTTACTAGAAGTGTCGTGTCCGCATGTGCTCGGCGAATTGTTCGGCTTCATTGTAGAAATTTGTGTGTGCGACCTATTTCGACTTTTGCCATGGCTTTCTGAAGTTGTTCTGCATCGACTGTCACCAACCACAACTGTAAGTGACCGGAACAGTTTACTTTAGAAGCCCAAACGTACCTGCCTATCGTGCGAGCTCCACAAAGCCATTGCCGCGATGTAAGCGGCTACAGGAAGGCTACGTGCTCGTGGTGCGCGTGCTCGATGGTTCTGGCAAATGAACCCTCAGACACTATCGCGCGTCGCGGACCCTGGTGGATGACGGACACGCGACGCCAAGACCATGATAATATGAATTTTCAGGACTCCACAGCTAACAGCCTCTCAGCGCCAAATGGTCTAAGCCATCAGAACGCCGGGACCAACAGGCGAAACGAAGCGGATAGAGCCTGAAAAACGGTGCCCACGCCGCGCTGAAAAAAAAAGCTCTTGCAAAAGAGAAGGCCATACCAATGGATTTTTCGACGACTTCGAACCACCAACAAATATTCACTTCTGAAGCAACCGGAAAACCTAAATACAGGCCAGCCTACAGGCGGCTACCCCCTTTGCCCAAAGACGAATTCAAGATAGTTGTGCGACCACACCAAGAGTTACCGGTCAAGAACCTGACAAGTCAACTATATACTGGCAAACGCCGTGATGGTAGGTTGCAGCGGGAAAATATTTGGTGAACAATTTTTTGCTGAGAATCAAACGAGATTCCAACATCTTCATTGTTTCGACACCGAACTAGACAGTAGCGGACCCCGTGAGGTGTACTAGCACCATAAGGATCAACGGCCGGCCACACTCCGTCAGTGTCTACATAGCCACAAGCGAAGGGACAACAAAGGGCGTCATTCACTGCTCGGACCCCCACTTGATGCCTGAACCACTAAAAGCTTATATCCGCATGCGCACACAAGGGGTCGGTTTTCTACTAGCACGTATGTTTAGAAACACCAAGACGGCTGTTATAACATTTTTGGAGAGATTACGCCTCGGTGCGTCTATTAAAATGGCGGAGAACATGTTTGCTACCCCTACAAGGTTACCACCCACGTGTGCAAAGTGTGTCATGAGGTTGATCACCGTTCGGACGTCTTTCTCCAGCCAGACACGCGAGTGTGTCACGTTTATGGACAACGGGCCCTGCAACCGAACACGAGTGCTCTCCTAAGAGTGCAGCTTGTGGCGAGGGTCCTTTGAGAGGCAATTGAAGTTGAAGGAAACGATTCAAACCACCACAGAAAAGAGCCTAGAGGGCTAGCGTCTAGCAGCTTAGTCTGAAAGACACCTCACCAAAGCCACCTCAACACCCCCATTGTCTCATTTATGATCATGAACAACCTGCACTGGACCACTGGCTGGAGTTGCGAGAGACTCGCCCAAGGTTCAGCTCTAGATACAGATCTAGATGCCGGACCCGGAAGGACTCCACTCTCAAGACCATACCCCATTCCCACTCACACAAGTCACCTAAATTAGTAGCTCCGGGATCTGCGATCAAGCAAGCGCCTCAACATGGCAAGGGGAGCTGTGCAAGAGTTGCTTCTCCCGCAGCTCCCATAGCATCTAATCCCGAATATGAAAAAAAATATTAGTGAGAACAAACTCCTCCGTGAGAGCTTGGCAGAAATAAAAGGAGAGTTTGCCTCCCTCAAAGCTAACCATGGTACGTAATCGTGCCAAAAAGCACTTTCTAAGGCAACGAGCACATCTGGCCAGGTTACGATCGAATCAGATTTTATGGAAAGTACATCACAACAAGTAATGCAGCAACTACAAATCATGCAAAACTTTCAGCCGCGAATGTATGCCGAACTCCATAACCTAAAAAGTTATGTCAATGAACTATCACCAGTATGAGAGCCGCTGTTTTTAAACGACCTAAAAGCAGCCCGGTTGCTCCGTCTATCCGTCGTCCAAAGCAACTCCAATTTTCGGACAGCGATAGCACTATCCATGGCGAGTAAAACACGAGCGCACACCGAATAACTCAAAATTTGGCAATGGAATAGTCACACCTTTTATAAACGGGCGGCTGCTCTACAACGATTTCTTAATACGGCGCCAGTCAAACCTGATGTCATTTGTTTGCAAAAGGTTGGTAATAAGCCAGTCTAATCTAGTGGATACTACACGATATCAAATCCCGACTACCCTAAAGTCGCCACGTCGGGTATTAAGAATATAGCGACTAGTACGGATTATCTGGTAACTAGCAGAATTAACTACCAACTCATAAGTATACTACCGCGAAAGCGTAACAAAGCCAAAATCGTGACCACGAACGCGTGTAGCCTCCCTAAAGAAAAGAGGGCCAATTTCGACGCACTTATTAGAGTAGTTACAGCATCCAGTGTTCACTGCTGCTTTTTGGCGACTTCAATGCTCCTCACACTATCTGGGGGTACCGAACAGATACCCTGAAAGGCCGGGAACTCGAGCGAGTTGCTGATGCGCATAGGCTACATGTCCTCGTACTCCCGCAACACCCGACGAGATTGTGTAACATCGTCAGCACAGACACATTTCCTGATCATGCATTCACATATGAAGTTGACGAGGTGTTCTGGAGCAACCTAGAAGAACATCTCGGCAATGACCCTTATATCTTGAGCGTGTCGATAGCCTCTCTCAAAATTTCGCTCTCCCATGGCCATGTTGTTTTAACATATTGCGTAACTTATCGTGAAATCTCGCTTCCCGAAATTTAACCGGATAGTGCTGAATAATGAGCAATGCACATGCGAGAGGCCCACAAAGCAACTTCTAAACGGGTTGCAATTACAGCGGAAACCCCGATAGTCGATAGCCATCTGATACGTATGTGGGAAGACAAGAGAAGTTTGACCGATTGATGGAAACTACAGCGACCTAATAGAAAATTCCGCCATAGAATTACTGAGATATCTGAGCGGGCAAACGCTTTGGCGCAGCAGTTGGAGACGGCTAGCTGGGCGAATTTTGGCGACTCACTTCGAAAAACCTTACACACCTCCAAGACATAGGCAATACTGGGCATCACAGTAGAACCCGGTAAAACCAAAACGGCAGCAAAACGAAGTTTTAAAAAGCTCACCGCAGAATTTCCAGGAACAGATGACGCCCTCCTCACTAAGCTCGAAGGCAAGTTCCGCGTTCCTGATGGCACAGTTCTCTTAAAGCACCGAAAGTTGAATTGATCATCTTTTGTCACAATTTAAATAGATGCTTATCTTTCAAATCGCGCACAGTACGCTGACGTGAAGTGACATATTTCTGACACATTACCGGTATTAACAGGTGTTCCACAGGGAAGTGTTTTAGGGCCAATTCTTTTTCTTATATACATAAATGACATAGCTGCCATGGCTGAGTCTAACAATAATATCAGATTGTTCGCTGATGACTGTGTTCTGTATAAGAAAAGTGACATGCCAACAAGATCAGGTTGATCTAAGTCTTGCATTAACGCATGTTAGTGAAGCTCGGTCGTCAATGACATTAAACCCGGACAAAAGAATACTACGTGTGACAAACAAGAAACAGCCATTCCCGTTTACATACCACGTCCACGGAACACCAGTACGAGAAGTAAATGAATATAAATACCTAGTAGTTACCATTACAAACACATTTTCTTGGTACTC
The DNA here is from genome assembly GCF_043290135.1 of Rhipicephalus microplus. Lineage (NCBI taxonomy): Eukaryota > Metazoa > Arthropoda > Arachnida > Ixodida > Ixodidae > Rhipicephalus > Rhipicephalus microplus. The sequence goes on along the minus strand of NC_134700.1, from coordinate 26,305,335 downwards.
ACATATAACGAATGTCAGCGCATCAGCTTCTCGTAAGTTTGGTTTTCTGAGGCACCAATTGAAAAAAAAAAACCCTGCGAAATCTAAGATACTCGCGTAAAAACCGTATATTTTGCCTAAACTAGAATACATATCAGTGGTTTGGAACCTTTTTTACAAAAAAAGGTATCCAAAAACTTGAAGTGGTTCAAAAACATGCTGTACGTGTACTTTTTTCAAGTTTAAATGAACTGATTCTCCCACAAAATTATTGAAAAACAACGACATTCCTGTGCTTGAAGAACGCCGTACAATTGCACGCCTGAAATTTTCGCATTCTATATTTAAGGGTAAGCTGAATATTCCTGTCCACAAATACATACAACCATTTTCTTCTTGCGCATCTAGGCATCGTCATAGGCATAACCTGCTCCCATACTCCACTCGGACTAACATCTTCAAAAATTCCTTTTTTCGCCGAACAAATATTCAATAGAATAGCTTACCATCTGATATGGTTTCATGCCCCACCATGGTGGCCTAGTGGCTAAGGTACTCGGCTACTGACCCGCAGGTCGCGGGTTCGAATCCTGGCTGCGGCGGCTGCATTTCCGATGGAGGCGGAAATGTTGTAGGCTCGTGTGCTCAGATTTGGGTGCACGTTAGAGAACCCCAGGTGGTCGAAATTTCCGGAGCCTTCCACTACGGCGTCTCTCAAAATCATATGGTGGTTTTGGGACGTTAAACCCCACATATCAATCAATCATCAATCAACCGATATCGTTTCATGTGATGACTTCGACAAAGCGTAGCTCGGAGCATCCAAATCATGACATAGGTGCACCTTCTCTATATTTCTGGTGCTTGTTACAATGTCTGTGCCGTGTTCTCATGCAATATTACTCTTTCAGAGTTTAGTCTTCAGTACTCGTAATACTTCAGGCGTTTCAGATATATATGAATTTGGCTATGCGTATATGTATAATATTTTTCTTGGTGCTTTAAGGCATCACTTCGTTTTGGCCATTATTTGTTCTTAT